>NW_013563557.1:22500-49410 GCF_000499605.1 Eimeria maxima | reverse complement strand
CCCCCCCCCCCCCCCCCCCCCCCCCCCGTTTCGCTTTAACCCAGTGCTTCTACTCATACAGGGTTCGAGTATGGTGCACTGCAGGTTCGCTACGGACCCTCAGTCGAAATATCGGCTGATTCCCCTGAGGCTGCAGCTATCCTCTCCGACGGATATAACGCAGAATCCAGAGATACGCAGGCAGTTGTTGAACGCCTCCGCAGGGAGGCCCAAGGCTCGAGAGTGCCTGTTGAGACAGTCCTCGATGCCCTATTCCCTCCCATAGTGTGGCGTGAGGGGGACCGTCTGTTTGTACAAGTATGTCACCGCGCCTTACAGCCGCCCCTGCAAAGCACGCCTTCCGCTGGTGTTACACATGTAGCAACGGTGCTAAGCATCGAAAGCGATGGCCTGTGATACTTACCAAGCGAAGGCCTATGATACCTGGCTTCTCTTTGTAGCCTTCTAGTCGTGTTCTGTTTGTGCTTCTTACTTGTAGCACGTCAGCACAGCAGCAGCAGATCGCGTAGACGTTCTAAAAACTCGTGAGGACTTAGACGTACAACTTTTAGAACGCCGTGCTTCAGAGACTGGAGTTTGTGCATGCCGCTACGACGCAATCCTTCAGTGTTTTGGTGAGCGGCAGAAAAATCACTTGGCCCCTAACTAAATAGTGGCCAATCTGCGACCACGCGCAAATATGAATTAGCCCTCACAAGTCCTCGTGTGGTATGGTTGAGCAAAAACCCTCGAAACGCTTGTTTCAGGGGCTACAGTGTTTGGACGATGCATCGATTCCTGTGTCATCCAGACGAACTCATTCGCCAAGTCGCAATTCTCTGCCCTGAGAGAGCACTTTTGCTATTGAGGTGAGCTGACATTTGAGTGGTCTGAGCTGGCCCAAGACCGTCAGCTGGCGTTTCCCCTGGGCGGTCTCACAAGGTGTCCAAAAAGCACTATGCACTATGTTTACCCCTGGTTCAGCATGGATGACGCATTCACAGCGCCGATGCTGTCCCCTTGCTTATTCCGCAGAGTGAAAGACGAAATTAAGCTTACCATATCAGCTCTCGAAGTACTCTGCAAGAGTTCAATCGGTTTTTCTGCTCTTAAGCAAATACAAAGCCATGCCACGGACTCAGATGTCACTCAGGAGCAGGCAAGCGCTTCCCTTGAAGTACCTCTCTGAATGAACTGTCACGTGACGATGGGGCAAAATGGTTGCGCTGTTCTTGAACGCAGCTCGAAAGTTTAAAAGAGAAAAATGAGGAGTTAAAGGCAACTCTGGCAATAACCCATAATCAGATAGAGGAGCGCAAGGCGTATGTTATTTTAGGCAGCTTCCATATCCACCTGCGGGGCATTCACTGTTGTGATGTATAAGCTGGGATTGTAGCAGCGAGTCGACCCCTGTCGGAATGTTAAGAGCGCATAGTGGGACAAGTACAGCATGAAATATTGCAACTGAACGAGCCAGCAATGGGCGCCTTGCACTTATTGGGAAGTGTTTCCATTGCATTTCTTCTCATATGCTGGAGCAGGCAGATGGCCGAGGAGCTCAATGCGCTCGCTAAACAGCACGCAAATGAGGTGAGTAATTGCCTTGCCCTTGTCAGATTCTTGTCTCCAAGTTCATACACCGGAATTCACCAGATGAGTGCTAAGCGACAGTGTTTTTCACCCTTACCCCGGTTGACAGGTCGAAATGATGCGCCAACAATTGACTGTTCTCGAAACAATCTTTATCAACACCCACAACGCCCGAGGCAAGGTGACTACAACTAGCCAAGCACCTAGCCAACCACTGAGTTGAGCTGAAGCACAGAGACGATCCGTTGCTCGCGCCAGTGTCCGGCACTTCGTCGGGCCGAACTTTTTGCATCAACCGCATGGGCGTCTAGCATAGGTTCCACTAGCTGAGGTGCTCCAAAATCCCCGCGTCAAATATGCGAGTAATGCCGTAAAAAACGCAGGGGCAAGGTAGACCAAATTGCCCTCTCAATTCGCAGCGGTTTCTCTGCCTCCTAGAGTCGTCTTTGTATCCTGAGGACACTCCAGATGAAGCAAATTCTATTGGCGTAGTTTGCTTCACTTGCACTCTTTGGGCACTGCCCCCGTCAACGGGTGGTAGGCACCTTGGGTTTGAACTAACAATGTGGCGGACGCATGCATAGGTTTTGTTTTGTCCCATGGGGGAAGGAAGCAATATATTGCGCAACATCACTCTTATTCTTCTGTTTGAGTAGTGTCGTAAGACTGTCTATGGTAGGCTTCAACCAGCGTGTTGGTGGAATGTTACAAACAAAGGCTACACTATAAAGGTTCATTTCCGTTCAGCTATTTATTCTGCAGCTGGCGAGTAGAGAGACCGTTGGTTCGAACAAGTCACAGACCGGACAGCAGTTCAGAACCCAGCCTGCATGCACACCACCCGTGTAGGAAGACGTAAAGCCTAAAACGATATTATTAGTATACAAAGCCTAATAACATAGAAAGCCGAGTGTCCAATGATTTTTAGAGACTCCTCAAGATATGGTGAGTTGTTGACGGCCTCCTCGTATTGACTCTGTCATGCAATACTCCTTAAACGTCAAGCACACACACACACTTCTTGTCCTTACGTGATACTTCGTAAACTGGTAGTCATATATTTGGCGCGGAGCAATGCATGCAAAATCCCGTTGCCAGTGCCGACCATAGACTATGTTTTTGACACGAAAAACCATGGCAATGGTGGATATGCAACAATTGCCCCTTTTTCATCGACGCTGCTGCATGCGAGGCCTCACGGTTCTTACTGTCGTTGTTGAGTAGCAACCGCAATTCCCGTTGACGTTACACCCCAATTTGGCTCTGACGTAACACCTCTGAAACAAAAAGCGCACTAGAGGTGAGAATGTATTGCCAATCTGCTGGGGAAATACCCCAGGGGCGCGGGAATATATCTTTTATGCCCTTCTCGGTGACGGTTTCCGAAGAAGCCTTGTTACAATTTCAGCCTTTTGATTTCTATGCCATCTGAACAATAACACACCAGGGAAACACAAACTACAATTGGTGTCCTATGCGGGTTCCACGTAAGTCACAGGGATTGCAATGTCAGTGCCGACCTTTGACAGGAAAAGGCACGGCAATGATGGCTATACCACCATTGCAGTCCACCTGCACAGTATAGGTTTGTCAGCATTTAATGAACAGCACACAGCAGATAACACATAGTATATGTATAGAACGCAGGTTTGGTGTCAAGTAAGGACGCACTTCTTGTCTTCACTTAACACTTGGGAAAGTGTTGAGAAAGTAGCTAGAGACATCTGCCTGCTTCCTACTCATGCTATAATCAGCATTCCGCTCATTCTCAGCTCATTCCACTTGAAGAAAGCTTTAGTTCCAGCTCTGTCCTTCTCCCAGGTTCAACAATAATCGGAACTCTCCCTTGGGGTCATCGTAGACTGGGCATCTTCCGACATTCGTTTCGGTTATACTGAGATGCCAACACTGCCGCATGTCCACTTAGTTTGAATCTTGTGTGATTTGGTAGTGTCATTGATCATGGAGTCGCATTCTACCGGGAAAACCAACGCAGTACCAGGGACATACCGACGTACCCATCTGCGCAGGTAGGCATTGATGGGGTTAAGGGAGCTCCAGCAGCAGATTTCGTGTGTAATATTGGGTTTAGTGTCATACTGCAATGGTACGGGGCCTCCACGTTCCTCCAGTTCGCCCCCACTATTCACTCCAGTGGGACAGGAACTAATGAGATAGTGAGACACTCAGCACATTGTAACCATATCCACAAAAGGTAGGCAGACTACAACCCAGCTCACAGTAACTATATCTACACCCTTCTTCAATGCTATGGACATTATGTAGCCCCCTGCGCTCTATCAATTGGTTGCTCAGCTGCAGCTGGCGGAGGAAACGGCCACGGCGTTGGTTGCCACTGCCCTTGGGACCTGGATGCTGCGACTTGGCCAAGGATATAAGTAGTGAAGTCGTAGATATGGAAGGGGGCCTCTACTCCCTTCGCCTTGAAATAGAAACAAGGACGTGTCACTGTACTTAACAACATATGGGATGTTTGGCCACTTTACCGCTATTGCTTTTGGTGTTTGCCCGCTGTTTAAAACAAACAAGAACCCTTGCTCTCTTTGGCGAGGTTTAGTGCAATCTAACTGCACAAATCACCCTTGCCTCTGGGACCGGGTGCATTTTGTTTACGCAGCTCGAAAGGTACCTTCAGCAACGACCCACAAGGGGAACCATGTGAATAAAGAACAGTGATAGGTAGTTTACAGAAGCCCATTCGAGGTAGTAGGTAGGGGAACAAGGATATTTGCCTAGCTTTGTCAACGGCAAATGTGTTGTCTCTAGGAGTGCTGGAGACCCAATGCAGCCCGTGTGCGTTTGAGATGCTTGGCTATGTTGGCGTCATCAGGCAACTCTTTGTGCAGGGCCTCATACAGAAGGAGGGCAGGGCCAAATTGACCCGATTTGCGGAGACAGAGAGCAGCGAGCTGTCGCCATTTGTTTTCTGTGGGCTGTAATTTGGCAGCTAAGGTAAAATAAGTAGATGCTTCCTTAAAGTTCTGGGCCTTCACCAGTTCTATCCCCAACCAGGTCGCCGCATCCAGGTCCCAAGGCCGCAGCCTAGGCAGAGACACAGTACAAGGCGCTCGACAAAAAGCTTTTACATGCAGAAGGACAGCCTGAGGACGTGTGTTTCTCACTGCACAGGTGGCAGTGGGAGCATGCGAAGGCAGACGCCAAGAACAGCAACGACTACAAACGACAACAACTAAAGAAATATACGAAATACCCAAATGCCTCGCGATAATGACTAAAGGCCTCCTGTGGCCGGTCTAAACGAGCACAGAGAGAACCCATTTGGCTCCACACAGCGGCATCAAGCGGCCGAATAGAAGGAGAAGCCAATAGGGCTAGTGCTTCCAGAGCCGAAGACAGTTGCCCTTGCTGCAGTAGCAACGCCCCAACAGTCTACCCGACAAGCGCGTGCTGGACTGCTACACTATCCCAGACGCATGGAAACTGTGCATATATATGTATATATGCACATGCAAACGCACAAACACATACCCACGGAGGCAGACAGACTGTATCGCTTCCGGCCCCCCAACCACTCCAGACACTAAGACACCCACACAATCAAACAACCACACCCAAATACAGCCTAGAAGATTGTGCAGAGGGTGTTTAGGGTTGAGGGATGTATTGCCTCTTCATATATTGTTGCCAGCTGAAACAACGCCTCTGCGTGGCCTGGAGCAAGCGCTCGTAGTCGCCCACAGGCCTCAAGCGCCTCATCGTTCCTGCAGCATTACGGCTACGCAAGCACGCGACAACCCCTTGCATGCAACAGCGGATGCATGCTGTAGCGAGTGTACGCACCCCATAGGCAAGCAAGATCCACCGGAAAAAAACATGCACTAGACGCATGCACTAGCTGCACAGACGGATGCGTAGCAGCATCGACTCGCGGGCTGTCCCTTTGCTCGTAATGTGATGTGGCGGTGTATGGTTGTACATCTGTTCCCCTTGCCCCTCTGTGCTACTGGCCCTTTGAGGGTGTGAAGCCCCGGGGTATTTAAGCCTTTGCGTTTACAGTCCAGGGTTTAATGTTTCTGGTATACCGGCGGAGTTTGCGCCAAGTGACAATGAGGTTATACAGGGCTTCTTGACAGTGTGGGTCGATGGCTGCCGCCTCCTTGAATAGTTCCACAGCCTTCTCCTCGTCTCCTTGGAGCGACAGAGTGCAGCCTTTGTTCACGAGGGCCTTAGGATTTCTCCTGCAAGAACAACATCCGCAGCCCTGCAACAACAGCCCTGCAGGAGCAGCCATTACTTGCTAGGTAGCATCGGAGAAGAGGAAATGAGCAAAACATTCTTGCCAGGGGGAGGCAGTTTCAGCTGCATGCTTGCACTCTCTGCACTCAAGAACGGCAAACGGCATACTCAAGATAACGTAACGAAACAGAATAGAATAAGCCGCCATACTAACAATAGGTGAAAAACGAAAATGATGAAGGGCACATGAAATAGCCTTAAACGGATCGATCGCGCTCGTAGGCACGCCAGGACAGCAGCACAAAAAGAAGCAACAAAGGAAGACGCAGCAGATGGAAAGATAAGACGAGGAGGAAAAGAGAAGGCGAAAGAGCAGGCGAAAGAGCAGGCATAGCCGCCAGGAGAGCTGGAGCCAGTAGAGGAGCAGCATACCGGGAAGGCACGAAGCCTGCAGCAGCAGCAGCAGCACGACCAGCAGCAGCACGGGAAGAAACGACAAGCGCAGTAACAGGAGAGAAATCACGAGGATGTGTGTCTGCAGTTGTAGAAGCAGCAGGACCAACGAGCGAAGAGGTTGCAGCAGACGTAGAAGCACCGGAGGATGCTGCACAGCAGCACGAGCAGCAGCAGCAGCACTGGCAGCAGCAGCAGCAGCTGCAGCACGAGCAGTAGCAGCAGCTGCACCAGCACATGCCCGCTCACCTGTCTGCCTTAAGTGCGAGATCAGCATATTTGTTGGCCTGCTCTAGATCTCCTTCAAGAAGGAACACAAAACATAAATTAATTGAAGACCCCAGCAGCAAGCGCAGTCTATGGGGCTTAAAGCCCTTGTAAGCAGCTACTGCTGCCTCTGCCTGCCCTTCCCGCAGTCGCTGCATCGCCAACTCCAGTTGTAACTCCCCAGCCAGGTCTTCAAACCCTGCAGCAGCAGCAGCCATAACAACAACAGCGTGCAGTAGTCATTGTCAAAGAGTCAACTGTGTGGGGTTGCACTACGAGCATGAATCGTGCTGCTCTAAGCGGTTAGTTTGTTGCTGTACTTGATGCAGCAGCAACCCGACCGCATGGAGCCGTTTGGTCGGCTCTGCTCCTGTTCCGTGGAGCGTTTTTGCTGTCAGGTATGCCTGTGTGCAGACGCTTCTACCCGCATGCGTGTAACCCACCCATACGTACATCCATGCATGCATGCAAGACGCACCATGCTGCAGCAGGGAAGCTATTACGGCTTCGTATGCAGCTTGGGGCTGCATCTCTCCAGAGAGCACTAGGCATCGCGCAGCTTTTAATACTGCCTCGTCAGCCTGAACCATCGCGGCTGCTTCGCTGCCCTCTGCGGCTTCGGCTGGTTCTTCTTCGGCTGCTGCTGCTTCTGCTTCGTCGGGTGCTCCTGTAGAAGCAGCAGCAGCCGAAGCAGCAGCAGTAGAACCGGGGATGGTAGAGGACTCGCCGTCGAACTCCCCAACAGCTTGCTCCGGTCTCCATCCCTCTTCTTCTGGCAACACAAAGACAGAAACAGCCCAAAACGCTAAAATCTACCCGAAGCCTTAATAACAAAGAGCAAAGAACAACACGCAAAAAACAAGACCCAGATATGGCACAGGGGCGCTGGCCTGTTGTAGGCGCATAAACCTAAACCATGAAACATAAACCCTACAACCTAAACCGTAGGATGAGACAAACGCATCTACACACGTTTTAACACATTGCCACAGGTGAGCCTTATCCTAAACCCTCAATCCTACACCTAAAACACTCAACCTTAAGCCCTACAGGTTCAGGGGGTAGGCACACTGAACCATAAACCTATATTGTAGAACTTCTACACAAGCAGCCGCCCACCAAGTGACTGCATTTGGCTTTTCCTGAGGGCTAACATCGTAAGGAAGGCCTCGTGCATTCGCGCGGTGTTGCCGATTGCCAGATAGCAAAGAAAGAGATTAAAAGCCGACGTTCTTGAGTGCACATCCTCAGGTGCCAGCTGCAAGCAACGAAAACTAGAACTCTAAATCCTTAACCCTCAGATAGCAACAAGGCTCGACACAGGTTAGG
Source organism: Eimeria maxima (assembly GCF_000499605.1). Classification (NCBI taxonomy): domain Eukaryota; phylum Apicomplexa; class Conoidasida; order Eucoccidiorida; family Eimeriidae; genus Eimeria; species Eimeria maxima. The sequence goes on along the minus strand of NW_013563557.1, from coordinate 41,574 downwards.
TTGAGGGTTTAGAGTTTCGGGTTTAGGACCTCAATGGCTTGTTCGTATTCCTCAGCTGCGTCGACGTATCGACCCAAAGAAAAGTGACAACCGGCAACACTGCGGAGTAATTTTGCTCTCAGCAGTTTGTACCCCTGCAGCAGTATGAGTGCACACAAAGCACAGCCCCACTAGGTGCGCAGCGGTAGAAGCAGCAGCAGCAGCACCGACAGCAGCACCATATGCTGCAGGGAGGGAAACGGCAGCAACAGGTGGATGTAACGGATCGCCGTAAACGCATGCATGCAAACAGCAACAGCAGCAGCAAACCGACACGCAATGCACCTGGTCTTTAGTGGTAAGAGGCGTGTTGTCTAAAGCAGCCTTGAATGCCTTCAGGGCTTCTTGGGGCCTCTGCTGTTTCAGAAGCATGCAGCCAATGTTGCCCAATAGCCTGCAGTAGCAACAGTAGCATCAGCAGCAACGACAAGAACAGCAACAACAGCAGCAGAAGTAGCATTTAGCTGCTGCAGGTGTGTGTCTGTCGCTGACGCCAATGCATGTGACGCAGCACAGAGGATTTCCTGCTGCGGAAGGAAATGCATGCAGAGTTCCTGTAGCCCACACATGGAGCTTTGTGCTGTTGCTCATTTTAATGCCTTTTTAATTGTTTAAAGGCAAATAGGGATCCATATATACAAAAAATTCAGCAAAAGACGTAAAAGCAGTAGTGCATGCAAACAACAACACACACATACATGGATATACATAAAAGAGACATACAAGGAGACTATATATGTATGTACATTTACACATATATCGGTATGCATATACGTGAGAATATATTTACACAAATGTACAAGCAAACAAAAGCGAGAAAAGAAGAAATGAAAACAAAAGGAAAAAAAGGAACAAACAAGGACTAAATTGTAAAAAGGAAGAAATACATTTTTCTAGCGGCAGGGAGTTTGTTGTCTGCCAATAAATGACTGCAAATCGCATGGCTTTCTTCGTACAACCCCATCCTCTGCAGCAGCAGCAACGCATGCATGCATGCATTCATTTGTATATAATAAATACATAAACAATAAATAAAAGAATAAGTAAATTACGGATGCGTCTGTATAAGTTATATGTCTTTGTCTTACTTCTAACATTTTTGCTAGATGGACACCGCAAGCCAATTCTAGTGAAAGAATATCCGCCTCTGCATGTAACACCGAACCTGCTGCTGCTGCTGCTGCTACTGCATGTGCTGCAGCAGCAGATGCAGCAGATGCAGCAGCTGCTGCTTCTCGGGCTGCATGCAAGGCAGCTTGGTTGTCGTCTGCTTCAGCTAAAGAGACAGCGCGTAGGAAAGCAGCCCACGCCTCCTTATAGGCACTTATTGCTGCTGCTGCAGCACAGCAGCATCACAGCAACAGTAGAGCAGCAGTGGAACATCAACAGCAGGGTCAACCGCTGCAGCAGCAGCAGCACCATCAGCAGCAACAGTAACATGACGCGGTCGTTGGCTGCTTCTTTTCCTTCTTAGTAACAAAGTAACAAGAACTGTATGCAGATACAGCATCATCCACTATAGCAGCAGCAGCAGCATCTGCTGCGCCTTACCTTCAGCAGCAGCATTCTCGGCATCCACATCTCTTTGGTCGTTAGAAAGGACATCAAGCAGCGGCGTGTTACACGACCATAAAGCATCCCCAGTTGCTGCTGCTGCTGCTGTATCTTGTGTTGCTGGTACTGGCGAAGCAGAGCCTCCCCCGAAAGACTGCCAATAGCGTGGGGAGCTGCCGGCAGTAGCAGCAGCAGTAGCAGCAGCAGTAGCAGCAGCAGCAGCAGCAGCGGTGTTATCTGCTGTAGCATAATTGGCGGCAGCTGAAGGACTTAAACAAGGTAACGAATCCAGTAAAGAGTCTGCACCCGTGCCAGCTGTAGCAACAGCAGCAGCAGAAGGATCGCTGCTGCCGTTGCTGCGGCAGAGGAGACGGGGAGAAGATAAGATAGGCAACACTGCAAACACGGCACACACGCGAACTGCACCCCACTGCTCTTGCTACTGCCCTAAGTACCTATCAACCTGCGCTAGTTTGTCCCCACGATGATGTGTATGAATGGCTGTTTTTATATTACTAATTTACTTATATACACTACTTTTTATTTCAGTCTATTACTTATTAATTCAATTATGTGATGTGTACGCACTCGTGTCTTCAGCTGTCTGTATACTTCGTTGCCTGTTGCGTTGCTCATAGATAAATATCACAGAAAACCAATTAAAAGGGGAAGGAGGCGCTGCTGCTACTGCTGCAGCAGAAGCACTAACTCGAAGACTTGTGGTGGGCAGACACTGCTGCAGCAGCTGTTGTTGCACGCGCTCCTGCTGTTGTGTTGCAGAAATGCAACAGCCCAGACTCGATGTATCGGCTCTTATGTTGCTGCTACGGTGGTGTGGCTTCTGCTGCAGCAGAGAGAACAGCAGCAATAGCAACAGCAAAGGGGCGCAACCTCAATCCCGTCCCGCATCTAACGGAGGTGGAGCCGCGCACGTACACCGAACACAACCGAGTCTTGCTTCCTTGATAAGAAATCCAATGCATAAACAGCTGGTCTAGCAGCAGCAGCAGCAACAACAACAGCAGCAACCTCACCAGCAACTCCAGCACGAGAGACACACCTTAGCAGCTGAAGATGCAGCAGTTGCTGCTGTAGCAGCGGCAGCACGACCCGCCTCAACAGCAGCAGCACAAACTGCAGGAGCAGCTCCAATACACGAATGCTGAGCAGCAGCAGCAGCAGCAACCCCAGCGCTCAAGGGAATAATGGAACAGTGGCGGGTGCAGCAGTGGGAGTTGCAACGGCAGCAGGAGGGTTAGCCCCAATAGAAGTAGGATGAGTAGAGCAGAAGAAGCACATGCAGCAGCAGAAGCAGCAGCTAGAAAGGCAGCGTAGCAGCAGTAGCAGCAGCAATAACAAGAAGAACAGGGGGCCCTTCTTACATCTTTATGATCTGCTTGTGGCGTTGTCTGCAGGTGTATAGGTGAAGTTATTTCCTCCCCAGATAATAAATATATTGTTTAATTTAAATATATAATTATTTATTTTTATTTATTCGAATATAAAATTACACATAATAAAAGAGCCAGCCCGATTGTGCCGCAGGCGGGGGGCTGCTGCTGCTGGCAACAGCAGCAGTAGCGGGCTCGAGCAGCAGCAGCAGCAGCAGCAGCATCACCAGCAGCAAACTTCTCTTCTTTTTAATTGTTAGGAGGAGCGAGCTAATAGGTTAGACAGCAACATTTGGCTCACCGCCCGTTGGTTTATTCCCTAGGCTGCAGCAGTGGTTATGGTCAGCGCCGACGATAAAGGGTTTACGGTTTGATGTTTAGGGTAAAGGGTTCAGGGTTTAGAATAAACGTGTGAGAGAAGGGGGTTTCTTTGCGGGTGCAACGCTACACAGCGGGAGTCTGCTGGCCGCAACAGCAGCAGTACTAGAACAGTGCAGCGACAACTGCTACAACCTCAGCAGCAGCAGCAGCAACAGCAAGAACTGTCTCTTATGCCCGCACACCACGACTGAGAGGCTCTTGGGAGTCGCTGTGGGGTTCGCTTGCGAAAGAGCTGCTGCTGCAGCAGGAGCTGCTGCTCGTCAGCAGCACCTTGGAGTGCTACAGCAGTGGCTACAGCAGCTGAAGGCATAACAGCAGCAGCATCAGCATCATCAGCAGCAACAGATAACCAAAACACGTAAAGGCAGCAGCAGCAGCAGCAGCAGCAGCTACATTGCTGCTGCTGCTGCTGCTGCAACTGCTCTGCTGCTGCAGCGCGTCGCGTTTTTTCGTCCTTTTGCCATTTTAGTATCGCAGCTCAGGAAGCAGCAACGTCAGCATTAGCATTAGCAGCAGCAGCTCGTAAGCAGCATGAGACGCAGCATTAGCAGGAACTCAACAGTAGCACCATCTCCACCAGCAGAGCACCACCGGCAGCAGCAGTAAGAGCAGCAGCAGCATCAGGATGGGTGGCTCTAGCAAAGGGGAAGTAGGGAAGCTGCAGCTGCTGCTGCAGCACGGCGAGCGTTTCTTAGATCTTATTTGTAGTGGATCTTATGATCCTTCTCGTGATGTAGGGGAGCAGATACGGGAGCTGCAACAGCAGCAGCAGCGGCAGATGCACCTGCAGCGACGACGACGTCAGCAACTGGAAGAATCAGGAGGTGAAGAAGAGCTCGATGATCCCCAAAACACCAGCAGCAGCAGCAGCAGCAGCAGCGGCAGGAGGAGGAATAGACTTCGTAGGAGCGATTCTTTGCCTACTTCTTCCGACGACGATACAGAAAAGACAACAGGAGGAGCATCAGGTGCATCACCCCCATCATCCCCACGTCTATCATCAACAGTGCCAGCACCAGGGGCAGGACCAGTAACAGCAGCAGCAGCAGCAGCAGCAGCAGCAACAATAGAATTTCCTTCATGTATAAAATATCCTCCTAAGCCTCATCAAATTGAAGGATTACGTTGGTTAGTCTGTCTACACGATCGCGGACTTAGCGGAATTCTAGCCGATGAAATGGGATTGGGAAAAACTTTTCAAACAATTTCTTTTGTTGCATTCCTTAAACATAATAGGGCATTTAATGGGCCTCATCTTGTATTAGCACCTAAAAGTACTATTGGTAAGAAAATATCTATATACATATATATACAACAACTGCAACAACTGCAACACCGGCAGCAGCAGCAGTATTCTATTAATTGTTCATCTATTGCTGCTGCTGTGAATGCTGTTACTGTTGATTTTGCCCTCCTTCTTGTTGCTGCTGTATATATTGTGGTCGTCAGACTTAGGAACAAAAGAGAGAGTAAACCCGTCCCTCTGTGCACGTCCTTACTATTGCTGCTATTGCTGCCCCTGCTGGCGCTGCAGGTAACTGGATGGCTGAGTTGCGTCGGTTTTGTCCATCTTTGGGTGCTGTTAAAATATTGGGGGAGAAAGAGAAGCGAAAGAGGTTGTTGTTGCTGCTGCTAACTGCATGCAAACTAGTGAAAGAGACGCAGCAGCAGTACATCAACCGCAGGCAGAAGCAGCAACAGAAGAATGCAGCAGCAGCATCCAGGAGCAGAACACAAAGCCCGATGCACACCAGCAGCAGCAGCAAACAACAGCAGCGTGATGCCGAGGAGGCCGCAGAGATGGACGAGGACGAGGAATCCTCCCAACAGCAACACCTACAGCAGCAACAGCAGCAGCAGCAACAGGAAGGAGAAGAGGAGGAGGAGCAGCTACCCGAGGAAGTTAATGTTGTTGTTGCTTCTTATGAAATGCTGATGTTAGAAAAAAATATTCTAAGTCAAATAGATTGGCAATACATCATTATAGATGAAGCGCATAGAATCAAAAATGAAGAAGGCAAGCATCATGCTGCTGCTGCTGCTGCTGCTGTTGTTGTTGCTGGTGTTGCTGCTGTTGCGTGTTCTTGATAATGCTGGTGGATATGCTGGTCGCGCTGCTGCCGTTTGCTCCTGTTGATGCTCCTGCTGCCGGGGTTGTCAGTCTCGTGCTCCTGTTGCTGATGGTGTTGTTGCTGCTCCTGTTGCTGCTGTTGCTGCAGGGAAACTCGCAACGACTGTCCGCCAGTTTTCTTCGAAGTATCGGCTGCTGCTAACAGGAACACCTCTACAGGTAGCTGCTGCCAGGGGTATTGACTGGGAGCAGTAGCAGCAGCAGCAGAATTAACAGCAGCAGCAAACTTATTAGCAGAAGCTTGTGTTTGTATCACAACATCCGAGACGTTGCTGCAGTACGGGCTGCTGCTACTACTACTGCTACTTCAACTATTCTTGTTGCTGCTGCTACTTGTATTGATCTTGTGCAATATGCATATGCATATTGCTGCTGCTGCTGCTGCTGTTGGTGGATGTGGTGCTGCAGAACAATTTAAAGGAATTATGGGCCTTATTACATTTTTTGCTCCCTCAATTATTTGAATCGGGGTCTGATTTTTTATCATTATTTGATTTAAATGCATCAACAGATAAAGAAGGAGTTCTTCTTACGCCACAACAAATTGAAGAAAGAAATCTTCTTATTGTTAAAAGATTACATCGCATACTTAGACCTTTCATGCTCAGGTATACAGCAATCACTGTAGCAGCTGCTGCTGCTGCTGTTGCTGTTGCTGTTGCCGTTGCTGTTGCTGTTGCTGTTGCTGTTGCTGTTGCTGTTGCTGTTGTTGTTGTTGGTGCTGTTCTTGCTGTTGTTGGCGTTGTGCTGCTGTTGCTTTTGCTGCTGCTGGGGATGAGGATGAAAATTGATGCTGCTAATGCTGCTATTAGTGCTGTTACTGTTGCTGCTGCTGCTGCTAATGCAGGCGAGTGAAGAAAGATGTCCTGCAAGAGATGCCTCCAAAGAAAGAAGTCATTTGCTTCATCCCCCTTTCTGGTAATTGCAAAACCCTAAACCCTAAACCCTAAACCCTAAACCGTTAGTTACTTTTGTTTGATATCTGCTTTGTAGGCGCATACACTATAGCACAGACATTAACTGCTGCTGCTGCTGCTTCTGCTGTTGCAGATGTACAGCTTACATGCTCTCCCATTACATAACTATTGCTACTGCTGCTGCTGCTGCTGCCCCTTCTACTACTGCTCCTACTACTGCTACTACTAGTGCTACTAGTACTGCTACTACTTATCCTACTACTACTGCTGCTGCTGCCGTTGCTGCTACTGCTCCTACTACTGCTACCACTACCACTATGACTGCTACTTGTACTGCTACTAATACTACAGTTGGTGCTGGTGCTGCTCTTGCCCTTGTGCCTGCTGCAGATATGCAGCGTACATTGTATAGAGATTTATTAACGAAAAATGTTAGTGCCTTACAAGGAGGCGAAAGTTGCGGTCGATCGCAATTACGTAATTTAGCGATACAACTAAGAAAGGCGTGCAATCATCCTTATCTGTTCGAAGGTAACTTACTACTCTTAATGGTGGTGCTGCTGCCCCTGTAATTGCTGCCGCTGCTGCAAGTGGTAGTGCTGCATTAAATGGTACTGCTGCAAATGGTGCTGCTGCTCGAATAGCTGCTGCTTTGCTCTAATAGCGACAAGAACTACAACTACAACTACAACTAATACAGCAACACCTACAATTGCTGCTGCTGCTGCTGCTGTTGCTGCTGTTGCTTGCAGGATACGAGCCGGCGGATGAAGATCCATTTGGGGAGCACGTGATATACAACAGCGGGAAGTTACGTTTTTGCGATCGTTTGCTGCAACGATTAGTAGCGAGGGGGAGTCGCGTTTTATTATTTTCTCAGATGACGAAGATGTTGGATATATTAGAAGATTATTGTTGTATAAGAGGGTTTGGATATTGTAGATTAGATGGTAGTACTGCAGCAGACGAAAGAGAAAAACAAATTGCTGCTTTTAATAATAATTGTTATGGTGATGACAATGATGATAATAATAATGATAATAATAATGATAGTAATAATAATATTAATAATGATAGTAGTAATGGTACTAAGGATAATAACAATGATGATAATAAGGATAATATTCACGATAACAAGGATAATATTAATAATGTTAGTAATAGTAGTAATAATAATGATAATAATAAAGATAATAATATAGATAATAATATAGATAATAATATAGATAATAATATAGATAATAATGATAGTAATGCAAACAAAGACATTAAGGACCATAAGGAGGTCATGACAACCGCGAACAATGCAGCAAACGGCATAAATAGTATGAATAACAATACGGATACAAATAATACTAATAATATAACAGATAACACAAATAATAATAGTAATAATAACAATAAAAACAATAAAAAAAATAAAAATATATCTATTTTCCTTCTATCTACTCGTGCTGGAGGCATAGGAACAAATCTTACCGCAGCCGACACAGTTATCATCTTCGACTCAGACTGGAATCCTCAGAATGACCTTCAGGCCATGGATAGAGCACACAGAATTGGTACTTTTTTTTGCCCTTTTTTACGCCTTTTTTGCCTCTTTTTGTGTCCCTTTTAGTCCTTTTGTTCTGTTTGTTTTGTTTGCCCTGTCTTTATATTTGGTGGTTGTTGCTTTGCGTGATTGTGGCGGTGGGGTTGCTGTTGATGTAGCCGCTGCTGCTGCTGTTGCAGTTACTGTTGCTGTTACTGTTTCTGTAACTGCTGCTGTCTGCATGCGTTTTGGGGCTGGGTTTTTGCAGGGCAACAGCGGGCAGTAAATGTTTATCGACTTATCCATGAGCACACAATAGAAGAGAAAATACTTGAAAGAGCAAACCTTAAACTGCAACTCGGTAAGCAGCAGCAACAGCAACAGCAACAGCAACAGGAGAAGCAGGACTGGTAGTTAGGTGGCTGGTGTTGTTGCTGTAGTTTCATCTTCCCCAGTAGTGCAGCAGCAGCAGCAGCAGAATCAGCAGCAGCATCTGCTGCTGCATCATGCAGAACAAAATTACCCATACGTTGCATTTCATCTTACCTGTTGTGGTTGCTGCTTTTCCTCCTCCTGTTGCTTTTCCTACTCCTATTCTTCTCCTCCTCTGCTGCTGCTGCTGCTGCTGCTGCTGCAGACACCGCCGTAATCCAACAAGGGCGTCTACATGCTGGTAGTAATCGTGGTGATCTAAGTTCGAAGGCTTTGCTATCGATGGTTCAATTTGGGGCTGAGCATATTTTTAAACCATCAGGAAAAAATGATTTAACAGAAGAAGAACTTGAAGCTATTCTTGCAAGGTTGGATTTGCTACTGCTGTTGCTGTTGTTGCTGCTGCTGTTGTTGCTGTTGCTGTTGCTGTTGCTGGTGGTAGTGGTGGCGGTGCTGTGAATCCTGCGTCGGTCTTTTGGTGTTGCTGCTGTTGGTGCGGTTGTTGTCGCTGCTGCTGACAATTCTTCTCTTGTTGTTGCTGTTGTATTTGTGGTACAGAGGACAGGAGCGGACGGAGCAGATGGAAGCGATGTTGCAGCAGCAGGTGCGGCGTTCTTTGTTGGACTTTAGCAGCAGCAGCAACAGCAGCAGCTTATATGATGCAGATGAATTATATTATCCTGAAGAAAGGAAGACAGCAGATAGAGAGGCATGGCTATCTCTTGCAAGGGAGCAGCAAGCTGCTTCGTCAGAACGAGACAGCAGGAGGAGACTTAGGGCCAGCACATATAAAGATGCTGCTGCAGCAGCAGCAGCAGAGCAGCAACAGCAGCAACAACAACAGCAACAACATTCAAAGGACAGCCGCAAACCCATGCCTAAGTTAATCAAACTTCCCAATATGCAGGTAAGATAGAGATAATCTAAATAAACAATTTAATTAAATAAATTAGTAAACAATTAATAAAAAAATAATTATTTTCTTCTTTTTTCCCGTTGCAGGATTGGCAATTTTACCGGAGGGAGAGAATAGAAGAATTACATGAAATTGATTTACAGTGGCGAGCAACTTTAGGCAGCAGCAGAAAATTAACAGAAGAAGAGGAAGAAGAAAGAAGAAGACTTATTGCTGAGGGGTTTAGGAATTGGTCAAGAAGGGATCTACTTGCATTTGTTAGGTAAGAAATTTTTTGCTGCTGCTGGTGTTGCTGCTGGTGTGCTGGTCACCACCGTGGTGCTGGTGGTGCTGCGATATTCCGGTTACTAGGGTTTAGGGTTTAGGGTTTAGGGTTTAGGGTTTATGGTTTCTATGCATATAGGGGGTGCGAAATGTATGGCCGAGAGGATTTGGATAGAATTGCGACGGAGGTCGAAGGAAAAACGACAGAAGAAGTCAAAAAATATTCTTCTGTTTTTTGGCAAAGATTGGAAGAAATTGGAGACTGGAAAAAACTCGTCAAAAAAATACAAGACGGAGAGGCTGTTATACAAAGAAGAAGAGAACTTGAACAGGTATACATAATATAAACCCTAAACCCTAATAAACCCTAATAAACAATAAAAAACCCTAATAAACCCTAAACCCTAATATTTAGTGTACAGTGTATTATATATATTCATTGAGTTACAAGCAGTAAAATATTAGCAAAAGTTATATACTACACATAATAATAGTACTGCTGCTACTGCTATTGCTGCTATTGCTGCTGTTGCTGCTCCTGCTGCTGTTGTTGTTGTTGATAATTATGCTGCTGTTGCTGCTACTGTTGCTGCTGCAGGTGATAGTTCGTCGTCAGCAGCAGAGTGATTTCCCTTGGCGTCGTTTGCCGATAAATTTTGCTGCTGCAACAAAATCAAAATCTTTCTTTACTGAGGAAGAAGATATCTTCGTACTTAACCTTACTACATTACTAGGTCGGTGTTGCTGCTGCTGCTGCTGTTGCTGCTGCTGTTGCTGCTGTTGCAGCTGCTGGTGCTGTTGCTGGTCTTGTTGGTATTTTTGTTGTTGCTGTTGCCGCTGTTGCTGTTCCTGCTGCTGCTGTTGCAAGGTGTTGCGTGTACTGTACGTTGTGTGCATTTTAGGCTACGGCAATTGGGAGAAACTCCGCAGCCAGGTGGGTCTGCTGTTACTGCTGCTGCTGTTGCTGCTAGTACTGTTGTTATTGCTGCTGCTGTTGTTGCTGCTGCTATTTGCGGTACTGTTCGTGCTGGCTTTCTCGCTGCTGCTCCTGCTGTATTGCTGCTGCTGCTGCTGCTGCTTAAATATGTTGCGCAGCAGATATATTTATATTATGTGTGCAGATATTACGTGACAGCAATTGGGTAGGGGATTGGTTCTTTAGATCGCGAGCAGCAGCAGACTTGGGGCGAAGGGCAGAAGCAATTATTCGTCAACTTAAGAAAGAAGAGGTAAATTTCCTGCTGCTGGTGCTGCTGTTGGTGGTGTTTCTGGTGTTGCTGCTGGTGTGGCTGCTACTGTTGAATGTTGTTGGTGCATCTGCTGCAGCTAGCTGCTGCTGCTAGTGTGGATATTTTATGTTTGCCGCAGGGCGAGAGGTTTTCGCGTGGCCGCCGCCGTTTAGATATGCCGGCAACGAAGCAGCAGTCTCCTTCAGCAGCAACAGGAACACCAGCAGCAGCAACAGGAACACCAGCAGCAGCAACACCAGCAGGTACAACACCTGCAGCAGCAACACCTGCAGCAACAGCAGCAACACCAGCAGCCAACGCCTCATCTACTACAGCAGATGGCCCGTATACCAACAGCGTAGAAAGATCAGGGGGGTTGGAGACACAGACAGCAGCAGCAGCAGCAGCAACAGCAGCAGCAGCAGCAGCAGCAGCAGCAGCAGATACGGACTCTCCTCCGCGCATTGGGAAGACAGAGCAATTTTCTCCCCTCTCTAGTGGAGAGGCAGAGGCAAAGAGAAGACGCCTCCTTACTGGAGAATAAGCAGCAACAGCAGCAGAATCAGCAGCAATAGAGGCTGCAACAGCAATAGCAATAGCAGCAGCAATAGCAGCAGCAGCAAACAGCTGCCGCTGCTGTGGCATATAACGCGGTGCCTGTACAGCAGACATAATTGCTGTCTTTTATTCTTTTTTGTTTTCAATTATATTAATGTATTATTATTAATTATTAATTTTTTTTTGCTTACTCCCTTAATATTCTTTTTATTGTATTGTATATGATGGTGACTCCACCATTAAGTTGCTGCTGCCGCTGCTGTTGTTGCTGCTGTTTCTGCTGCTGCCTCTGTTTAACCCAGAAGAACATAACGCACTGTAGGTAGCTGTGTAGCTAGCTGCTGTGTAGCTGGCTACTCGGTAGCTAGATGGGTAGCTAGTTATGCAGCTAGCTGTGGCTCTCCATACCTCCAGGTGGCACCAGAAACAGCAGCAGCACAGAGAACACGGGGCAGTACGACAGGCAGCAGCGACAGAAGCAACGCAGCCAGCAGCAACGGCAAGCGCAGCTGCAGCAGTATCTGCAACAGGGAGAACTAGGGGGAAGCAGCAGCAGGAACAGCAGCACTGGCAGCAACAGCAGCAGCAACAGCAGCAGCAACAGCAGGTACTTTCGTGTGTGCTTGCTCTATGGGGTTGTCATGGTGAGCCCTTAAGGCCTATACCCAAGCCTCCAAACCCTAGACGTTCGAACCTAAGCTTCAAGTCCTAAACCTTAAACCCTAAACCCTAACACCCTAGACCCTCATCCGTACTGCGTAAGACCTTGAGCCCAAGAACTAAACCCTAAAACTCAACCGTACTATCTAAACCCTAAACCCTAAACTGGGGTTTTGACCACAAATACGAGAAAATAAATGTTGTTGTTTAAAATACTTAAAAAAAATGGACAAGAACGCTTGGTGTGTTAGCCTAGGGAAGGAGAGGCTGCTGCTGCATGCTGTCTGCATGGAGAAGTATAAACCCTAAACCCTAAACCCCTACATAATAAAAATAAAGAATAAAAATTAAATAAATGAATTGTATCTAAATCAATTTACTAAAACAAACTAAAAAAGGGATAAAAGAGCAGCAAATCACATGCACAAGAAGAGGAACAAAGACCGGTCCTAAACCCTAAACCCTCCTCTCTTGCTGCTGCTGTCTTATGTAAAATAAAGATATTTGATCATAATATATAAATTTATTCAATATAAAAAACCCTAAACTGTAAACCCTAAACCCTAAACCCTAAACCCTGATTTAGAGGGTTTAGGGTTATCAAAACATCGCCATCATAGCTTAGTGGTAGAGCATCGGTCTTGTAAACCGAAGGTCGTGGGTTCGATTCCCATTGATGGCTTGTTTTCCTTATAATTTAATTAATTAAAATTAGGGTTTAGGGTTTAGGGTTTACCCCTTAAATTATACTCTTTTATTAATTATAACACATATATTTTATTCTTTTTTTTTTTTTTATTTATCTTATTATACTGGCGGATGTACACACCAAATGGTGGTTTGCAGACACCCACATCAGGTAGAGGCATAAACCCTAATAAACCTTGAACACTAAACCCTAAAACCCTCAGTACAAATTGAACATAAATAAACCCTAAACCCTAAACCCTAAACACCAGGATAAACCATGTCTATCCGTAATAGACACCACCCTAAACCCTAAACCTTAACAAACTCCAAATAAACACCCCCCCTTGCGGCCTTAGCTTGGAAAACCCCTTAACCCTAAACCCTAAACCCTAAACCCTAAACCCTAATATCTTCATGTCTGCTTCTTCTGTGGCGACTTTGGGGTTCTTCTGGTTTGATGCTCAAAAGGTACAGGTGGTGGTTGCTGTACTAAGGACTAAGCCCTTATGCCTAAACCCTAAACCCTAAACCCCAATCCCTAAACCGTAAACACTGTTACCTAAACCCTAAACCCTAGAACCTAAACCCTAAAACGAGCATCGCAGCATTAAAGGGTCTAAAACATAAATCTTAAGTTAGCAGCAGCCACTAACGAAACAACAAAGCTGCACATAGCCAAATATTTGCTGCTGCAGCTGCTGCAGTTACTGCTGCAGCTATCGCTGTTGCCGCTGCTGCTATTGCTGCTATTATTGCTGCTGAATTAATTACGTCAGAGGTCACCAATCGGGCCCTTGGGGCTGCTCCTGCTGCTATTGAGGCTGCTGCTGCTGCTTCTGCTATTGAGGCTGCTGCTGCTGAGGCTGCTGAGACTGCTGCTGCTGCTGCTGCTACCGCAGGCGCCTACCAACAGCAGCACGACGAGAACGTTTAGCAGCAAAAAGTACACCATAGCAGCAGCACGTGCATAACCACTGTTCTGCAGCCGCTGCAGCACAGACCTGCACCAGAAGCAGCAAGAGCAACAGCAGCAGCAGCAGCAAACTCCCACAATCAACCCTTTAGAACATGTAAATGTAGAACAAAGGCAGCAGCAGCAGCACGCAGCAGCACAATGCAATGAACAAAAGCAGCAGCAGCAGCAGCAGCACCAAGCAGAAACGGCAGCAGCAAACAGCAGCAGTCTCAACCGAAAGGAATACCTCATGGGGGCATCCAGACGACTCGCCAGGTGTCCGCTTCTTCTTGTTGCTGCTGTTGTTGCTGCTGCTTGCTGTTTTTGAGACTTCTTCTTTCCGGCACACTCGCCTGCAGCAGCAGCAGCAGATGCAGCAGCAGATGCAGCAGCATTAGCAGAAGAGGCACAGTTTAGCTGTACTAACTGCAGCATGCCCATTGCAGGTACTTACCGTCGTTTGTTGCCTCCCCTGCCTTTTGTTGCTGCTGCTTTCGCTGCTGCTGCTGCAGCTGTTGCAGCTGCTGCTTGTGCTGCTGCAGCTGCTGCTGAGACTGCTGCAACTCTGCCTTCGCTTGTGTTGCAGCAGCACGAGCTTTCCTGCAGGCCAAACAGCAGGGACACAGGGATACAGGATGCTGCTACAGCAGCAACAGAAGCAGCAGCAGCAACAGAAGCAGCAGCAGCAACAGCAACAGCAGCAGCAGCAGCAGCAAAAATGACTTACTCCACTTCACCCTCAAGAGCTGCGATTCGCTGCTGCGTCGATTCTGCAGCTGCTGCTGTGCTGCTGCTCTTTTGTAGCTCTTGCTGCTGCTGCTTCAGCTTCTGGGACATCTGCAGGCAGCAGCAACAGCAGCACAACACACGGCATAAGCAGCAACGCTCATACAGCAGCGCTTCAGCAGCAGCAGCAGCAGCAGCAGCAGCATACGACCAACAGAAACAGGAGCAGCACCATTAGCATACCTCGTCCAGTTGCTTCTTAAGAGACTTTCTTTCATCCTCCTGCTGCTGCTGCTGCTGCTGCAGCTGCTGCTTAAGGGCTGCTGCCTCGTCTTTCTGCTGCTTCAGCTGCTTCTCCAGCTGCTGCTGCTTCTCCTGCTGCTGTTGTTGTTGCTGCAGTTGCTGCTTGAGACCTTTTGCCTCTTCTTGCTGCTGCTTAAGCTGCTGCTCCAACTTTTGTTGCTGCTGCAGTTGCTGCTTGAGGCCAGCAACTTCATCCTTTTGCTGCTGCTGCTGCTGTTTCTGCTGCTCTAGCTGCTGCTTGAGGTTGGCAACTTCCTCCTGCTGCTGCTGCTGCTGTTGCTGCAGTTGCTGCTTGAGACTTTTCGCCTCATCTTCCTGCTGCTTCAGCTGCTGCTCCAGCTGCTGCTGCTGCTGCTGCAGTCGTTGCTGCAGTTCAGCAACTTCCTCTTGCCGTTGCTGTTGCTGTTGCTGCTGCTCCTGCAGCTGCTTCTTAAGGCCCTCCGCCTCATCTTGCTGCTGCTTCAGCTGCTGCTCTATCTCCTGTTTCTGCTGCAGTTGGTCCTTGAGGCTAGCAACTTCATTTTGCTGCTGTTGCTGTTGCTGCTGCTGCTGCTGCAGTTGCTGTTTGAGGCCTTCGGCCTCATCTTGGTGCTGCTTGAGCTGCTGCTCCAACTGCTCCTGCTGCTGCAGTTGCTGCTTGAGGCCAGCAACCTCTTCTTGCTGCTGCTGCTGTTGCTGCTGCAGCTGCTGCTTCAGAGTTTCCGCCTCCTCTTGATGCAGCGTGAGTTGCCGCTCTAGCTGCTCCTTTTGCTGCAGTTGCTGCTTGAGGCCAGTAACTTCATCTTGCTGCTGCTGCTGCTGTTGCTGCAGTTGCTGCTTGAGGTCAGCAACTTCATCTTGCCGCTGCTGTTGCTGTTGCTGCAGCTTCTGGTTAAGGCTAGCAACTTCATCCTGCTGCTGCTGCTGCTGCACGAGCTGCTGCTTCAGGGCTTCGGCCTCCTCTTGTTGCTGCTTGATCTGCTGCTGTAGGTGCTGCTGCTGCTGCTCCAGTTGCTGCTTCAGGCCAGCAACTTCACCTTGCTGTTGCTGCTGCTGTTGCTGCAGTTGCTGCTTGAGACCTTCGGCCTCATCCTGGTGCTGCTTGAGCTGCTGCTCCAACTGCTCTTGCTGCTGCAGTTGCTGCTTGAGGCCGGCAACCTCTTCCTGCTGCTGCTGCTGTTGCTGCTGCAGCTGCTGCTTCAGAGCTTCCGCCTCCTCTTGCTGGAGGGTGAGTTGTCGTTCTAGCTGCGCCTTTTGCTGCAGTTGCTGCTTGAGGTCAGTAACTTCATCTTCCTGCTGCTGCTGCTGTTGCTGCTGTTGCTGCAGCTGCTGCTTGAGACCTTCGGCCTCACCTTGGTGCTGCTTGAGCTGCTGCTTGAGACCTTCGGCCTCATCTTGGTGCTGCTTGAGCTGCTGCTCCAGCTGTTGCTGTTGCTGCAGCTGCTGCATCAGGTCTGCTGCTTTATCTTGCTGCTGCTGCAGCTGCTCTTTCAACTGCTGCTGCTCCTGCTCGAGCTTCTGCTTGATGGCAGCAACTTCGTTGTGCTGCTGCTGCTGCTGTTGCTGTTGCTGCTGCTGTTGCTGCAGTTGCTGCTTCAGGTCTTCTGCCTCACCTTTGTGCTTCTCAAGCTGCTCTTTAAGGGCGGAAAGGTCTTGCTGCTGCTGCTGCTGCTGCTTCAGCTGCTGCTCGAAAACCTGCTGCTGCTGCAGCAGACTTTCAACCTGCTGGTGCAGCTGCTGCTTCTCTTGCTGCGCTGCCTCAGCAGCAGCAGCAGAGGCCTCCCGCTGCTCCGCCTCCTGCAAGGCCACAACAGCAGACAGAGCAGCAGATATATAGCAGCATAACAGCAGCAGACTGAGCAACAAATACAGCAGCATAAGGAGCAGCAGATGCAGCAGCAGATGCAGCAGCAACCTATGTAATGCCTACGCGTTTAAGGTCTTCTTTGAATGCTAGTAATTGCTGCTGCTGCTGCTGATATTGCTGCTGCTGTTGCTGCAGCTCCTCCCCCAAGGCTTCACACTTCTTAGCAGCTGTCCTCAGCTCATCCCTGCAGCAGCAGCAGCAGCAACAACAACAACAGCAGCAACAGAAGCAGAAGCAACAAATTCACAACACCTGTTTTAGTAAGTGCAGGGAGACAGACCCAACAGCAGCAGCAAAGGGGGTAGCAGCAGCAGCAAAGGGGCAACATACTCTGCTGCAGTGTGCTGCCGCTGCAGCTGCGCATGCTGCTGCTGCAGCTCTTCTAGCTGTCTCTCTGTTGCTTCTCTAGTTGCTGCAGAGTCCTGCAGCAACAGCAGCAACAGCAGCAACAACAGATAGCACAGCGTGGGCGGTGCAAAACGCAACAACAACAACAGCAGCAGCAGCATCAGTAGCAGCAGCAGGAGTACCAAGAGCAGCAGCAGCAGAAGGGGACTATAGAAGCAAGCAGCAGAGTGCTGCTGCTGCTGCTGCTGCTGCTGCAGAGTCTTACCTCTTGCTGCTTCTGGTGCTTTAGCAGCTCCTGCTCCTTATCAAGACGTTGCTGCTGCTCCTGCTGCAGTTGCTGCTGCAGCGAGCCAACCTCCTGAATTGCAGCAGCAGCAACAAGAATAAGAGGACATAATTCCTCCTGTTAATTATGTCCTCTTATTCTTGAGGAGCAGCACGAACACAGCAGCAGCAGGGACAGCAGTAGCAAGAGCAGCAGCAACAGCAGCAACATACCTGTTTGAGCTCTAAGATAGCCTGCTCGTGCTGCTGCTGCTGCTGCTGCAGCTCATCTGAATGTGACGACCTTAGGCGCTGCAGTGCTGCTGTTGCTTGTCTTGCAATTCTTTCCTCCCTCTCCCTCATCTCCTGCCTCTCCTGCTCGTGCTGCTGCTGCTGCTGCAGCTGTGCTGCAGCAAATGCCTCACGCTCCTGCTGCAGCTGCTCCTGCAACCGCTGCATAGATGCACTCTCATTCCCATTCTGCTGCTTCTGCTGCTTCTGCTGCTGCTTTTTCCTCTGCTGCTGCTTCTGCTGCTGCTGCTCCTGCTCTATTCGCTCTGCAGCAGCCTCAAACATGTTAGCCGGGGATTCCTCGGTGCTGCTGCCGCTGCTGCTGCTGCTGCTGCCCTTATTTGGAAGTGCAGGCTCAGATGCTGCTGCTGCTGCTGGTGTTGCTGCTGCTGTTGCTGGCGTTTCTGCTGCTGCTTCTGCAGGAGTGTTGCCCTTTGCTCCACACTCCGTCGGGGTGTCCTTAGAAGATAGAGTAGGACTCATTGTTGCTGCTGCTGTTGCTGCTGCTGTTGTTGCTGCTGGTGATATTGGTGCTGCTGCTGCTTCTGCTCGTGCTGTTGCTCGTGCTACTGGTGCTGTTGGTGCTCCTGCTGCTGCTGCTGTTGTTGGTGCTGCTGCTCGTCAATGTGTATAAAAGAAGCCTCAGAAAAGGCTAAAGGAATCCTCGCCCTAAACCCTAAACCCTAAACCCTAGTCCCCAAACCCTAAACCCTAAACCCTAAACCCTAAACCCTGAACCCCAGACACACAGACACAAAGGGGGGGCAGATTAAACAGAGGAGATTTCTTTTCTTGTGATCATTTATTTGCTGTAGAAGCCGCCGATGCTACCCCTGCAGCATGCCTATGGATCTAACTCGCAGTTGCTGCTGCTGCTGCTGCTGCTGCGCTGCTGCTGCTGCTGCTGCTGCTGCTGCTGCTACTGCTGCTGCTTGTCTTCGGGTGTTGAATTCTGTCTAAAGTTCATAATTGGATATTTCTTAGATCTTCAGCAAATGAAGACACACATTTACATAAAAAGGCCGAAAATACTGCACTCCCCTTTGCTGCAGCAGCAGCAGCAGCAGCAGCTGCAGCAGCAGCAGCAGCAGCAGCAGCAGGCGGCTGCATGCAGCCAGCGCGTTCCTGCAGCTCGATTGTCCTTAGCAGCCGTAGCAGCAGTAACAGCAGCAAATTTGCTGCATGGAAATATCTGGGGCTCTCTGTGGTCTACTTGTGTGTCTTGTATGAGGGTTTCCCTTCAAGGGCAGCAGCAGCAGCAGCAGGAGGAGGAGCAGGTGGAGCAGGAGGAGCAAGAGCACCAGCAGCCGGCGCGGGGTCCTACTGCAGCAAACCCCAGGGACACGGCAGCAGAGTGCATGCAGAAAGTACTTGCAACTGCTGCACTGCTGGCGTAGATCTGGGGCTCTGCAGCAGCAGCAGCAGCAGGAACAGCCCTAGCCCAGGAGCAGCCTCAGCAACAGCAGCAGCAGTTGAGGCAGACGCAGCAGCACCAGCTGCTGCAGCAATTGCCTCTGCAGCCGCTTAGTGTCGGAGAGCGCCAGAGCAGGCAGCAGCAGCAGGAGCAAGAAGAGCAGCAGCAGCGGCAGCAGCAGCACTGGGTCTCCGTGCATTCTTGACAGTGGCAAATGCATGCAGGTTTACAGCT
>NW_013563557.1:0-17500 GCF_000499605.1 Eimeria maxima | reverse complement strand
TTCGTTGTTGCTGTTGCTGCTGCTGTTGCTGCTGCTGTTGCTGCTGCTGTTGTTGCTGCTATTGCTAGTGCTGCAGCGGCTAGTTTTTCTGCTGCTGTTGCTTGTGCTGTTGTTTGCGCTGTTGTTGCCGTTGCTGCTGCTTTTGCCGTTGCTGCTTGACGCTCTCTTGCTGCTGCTGCAATAACTGCTGCTGCTGCTGCTCCTGTTGCTGCTGTTGCTGCTGCAGGTGTTGTTTGCGGGGTGTACCGACCTCCGCGCCTTCTTAGGGTTAATCTTCCGTTCGGCGCTGCGGCTGCTGCTAGCAGAGACGCAGCAGCAGCAGCAGCAGCAGCAGCAGCAGCAGCAGCAGCAAGGAGGAATGGAGCTGAGTCCTCTGGGCAAGCAAATGCGGAGGCTCTTATTGATACTATGCTCCTTGCAGCAGCAGCAGCAGCAGCAGCACAAGCAGCAGCAACAGAAGCAGCTGCAGCAGCTTGCTGGTGCTGCCCCGCATGCAGTGTGTATAGCCTTAGCTATTATCGACGCCTTTTATGCTGCTGCTACTGGTAGCAGCAAAGACAGCAACAGTAGCAGCAACGGCAGCAGCAACAGCAGCAGCAGCACCGGCTGCAGCAGCAACGACGAGGCGACACCAAACATCACAAAGGAAAGCAGCAGCAGCAGCAGCAGCAGCGAGCTGCCTTGCTCCATCCCCGCTAACTTTAGGTTGCTCCTGCAGCAGCTGCTGCAGCAGCTGGATGCTGCTAATCCGCTTGCTCTTCCTGCTGCACTGACTATTGCAGCACAGCAGCAGCAGCAACAGCAGCAGCAGAAGCTGCAGCTATTCCTTACCACTACGTTTAAGGGATTGGCTTCTGTTGCGCTGCAGTTGCCGCTGCAGCCTGCTGCTGCTTCTCCCTACAGCAGCAGCAGCCGCAGCAGCAGCTCACTGCTCTTCGCTCTAGGCTCCGAGGATGCGACACTTCGGCTGCAAGCAGTCCGCGCAGCAGCTGCTGCACTGCAGCAGCAGCAGCAACAGCAGCAGGAGGAGGAGAAGGAGGAGGAGGAGGAGGAGGACTGCAGCAGCGAATTGCTGCATGCAGAAGCAGCAAAAGCAGCAAACAGCAGATTGCGACTCTTGGGGTTTTTGCTGCTGCAGCGGATAACAGATCAGGATCTACAAGTTGCTGTTGAGGTGTGCTGCTGCTGCTGCTGTTGATGCTGCTGCTGCATTTACTGCCGCTGCTGTTGCTGTCGTTGGTGCTGCTGCTGCTGTTGCTGCTGTTGCTGCTGCTGACGCCACTTCAGCTCGTGAGCCTGCTGCTCTCCTACCTACCTATTAAGCTGCTGCTGCTGTTTCTGCTGCTGTTGCTGCGTGCAGGCATTGGAGGCGCTGCCGCTGCTGCCGGTTGCTGTTCCGTTTGAGGAGCGACTTGCTGCTGTGGCTGGGAAGTTGCTGCTGCTGCAGCAGCAGCTGCTGCAGCAGCCGTTTGTATCAGCAGCAGCACGGCCGCGCTCAGTTGCAGAGCAAATGGCGCTGCTGCTGCTGAAGACACAGCAGCAGCAGCAGCTTTGTGTGCTGCTGTTGCGGCGGTGCGCTGCGCTGCTGAAAGAGGGACGCGAGGCAACAGCAGCAGCAGCAGCGGCTGCAGCAAATGGTGAAGATGCAGAGTTGGACGACGCCGTAGAAGAGCAGCAGCAGCAGCAACGGATGCTGCAGCAGCACGCCAGTCAAGTAGTTCCTCTCGCTGTCTGTCTGTATGCCGCTGCGGCCTCGCTGCAGCACCCTGCAGCAGATGCTGCAGCTGCTGCTGCCCCAACAGCAGCAGCTGCTTCAGCAATAAGTAGTGCAGCTGCTGCAGCGGAGGAGCTGCTGCGGGAAGCAGCAGCAGTGCTGCTGCCCGAGGAGAAAGACAAAATAACAACAGAAGCAGCAGCAGACGAAGCAGCAGCAGACGAAGCAGCAGGAACAGCAGCAGCAGCAGCAAATGAAAACGGCCCCAAGTGCGTATTGCTTGTGCTGTTGGTGCAGTTTGCTGTATAGCTGTTGCTGTTGCTGTTGTTGTTGCTGCTACTGTTGCTCCTTCCTTGTTGCATCTGTTGCTGTTGTTCAGGTTTGCTGCTGCTGCGTGTGTTGTGCTGCTGCTGCTGCTGCAGTCGTCTCTTTATTCGGCTTGCATGGGCAGCACTGTGGGGCCCTGCAGCTGCAGGGCAACAGCTTCCTGAAGTAACAGCAGCAACAGCAGCAGCAGCAGCGGAAGCAGCAAGCAGCAGGCACTGGCTAGTCTCTGCTGCCTTGCTAGAGTTCCTTGTTAGCACTGCCCGTCCCCATGCTGCTGCTGCAGCAGCAGGGGCAGCTGTTGTAGCTGCTGCAGCAGGGAAGGCAGCAGCAGCCGTTGCTGCAGATGCGACTGCAGCAGCAGCTGCTGTCAATATTTCTTTGCTGCCCTCGTCGATGCCGCCGCAGCTGCTGGTGTTACATGCAGGGAGAACCTACGAGGCAATCCTACTTGCAGAGCAAAAGCAGCAGCAGCAGCAACCACAGCAGCAGCAGCAGCAGCAGCAGGTGAGTGCGTTAGCCCTGGGCGCCGTGTCTTCATTCTGCAGCCTCCTTGCCTCAGCATTGCTGCCTAGCGATGCAGCGGAACTAACAGCGCAGCTACTCTCGCAGCAGCAGCAACAACAACAACACCAGCAGCATCACCAGCAGCAGCAGGTGGCAGCATTACGTGGGCTACTGCTGCTTGGTCTAGCAGATGCAGAAGTCTTCTCTCAGGCTTTGTCTTTAATCGTCTCTCGCTTAGGGCGGCAGCCGCTGCTGCTGCTGTCGCTTCTGTCTGCTGCTGCAGAACAAGCGCATGCATGTCTCTGCAGTAGCAAGAAACAGAAGCAGCAGCAGCAACAACAACAACAACAGCAGCAGCAGATGCAGCAGATGCAGCTGCAGATGCAGGAACTTGACGGCGAAGAAGCCAGGGAAGAAACAGCGTCGGATGGTCTTCAAGAACCCAACCAACAGCAACAGCAGCAGCAGCTGCTGCAGCAGCAGCAGCAGCAGCAGCAGCAAGTGGATGCCACCGTGCCGGTGCAGGAGCCTGCTTTGCTTGTTGATTGCTGCGTTGCTGCTGTTGAGCTGCAGCTGGAGGTCCTTACTGCATCTCCAGCAGGAGCAGAAGCAGATGCAGCAGCAGCAGCAGCAAAGACGCCGGCAGCAGCAGCAGCAGCAGCAGCAGGGCCCTTCCTTGCAGCACAGAGCGTGGTGCTGCTGGGGTCTCCTGTCGAGGCAATCCGTGCTGCTGCTGTTGGGCTGCTGCGACAGCTGAGATACCTTGTTGCCGCTACAGACAACAGCAGCAACAAAGGCAGCAGCAGCAAGGGTGCAGCAGCAGCAGCAGCAGCACAAGAGGCCCTTCAGCTGCTGCTCTCTCTTGGCCTGGTAACTCCTAAGTGGCTCGACTGCGGCAGCAGCGCCGAGGTGCAACAGGTAAGCTACAACAACAGCAGCAGCAGCAACGTCAGTAACAGCAGCAGGGGTTTTAAGCACCTTGAGGTGCTGTTGCTGCAGACACTCGAATGAATTGCTGCTGCTGCTGCTGCTTGTATGTGTTGTGGTGTATCTGCAGCTGCTTAACAATGCGAGGCAGCATTTTGCTGCCTTTGCTACTGAGGTGCTGCGGTCCCCGCTGCTGCCAGTTAAGCCTTTGCAGCAGCTGCTGCAGCAACAGCAGCAGCCTTCTCGTGGGGCAGCAGCCTACTTCGTGCTGCTGTTGCTGCTGCTGCCTAAGCAGCAGCAGCAAGTCGTTCTTCCCCTACACCGCCTTTGGGAACCGGAGACATTGCTACAGCAGCTGCTGCCGCTGGCGACCGATTTGCTGCTGCTGATCCTCTCCAGCAACAGCAGCAAGTTCGTGGAGACTGCAGCAGCAACAGGAACTTCAGCAGCAGGCGATACGGAGTACGTGCTGCTGCAGCTGACTTGGCAGCTGTTGCATCAGCTTGCTGCAGGTGATTCAGCAGCAGCGCAGCAGCAGCTTGCTGCAGGGCCATGCAGCAAGTTGATAGAGTCTCTCTCTGCCGCTGTTGTTGCTGCTGTGCAGCAGCAAACAGCAGCAGCAACAGGAGATGAGAACATTCCACAGCCGCACCTGCCACTACCTGTGCTGGATGCCGTAGGTGAGTTGCTGCTGCTGGTGCAGCACCAGCAGATGCAGTTCATGCCGCAGCAGCGGCTGCAGCTGCTCCTACAACTGTCATCTGCAGCAGCAGATTGCCCCGGCCTTGCTGTAGTGCTGGGCAGCAAAGCTGTTGGCGCTGCACCAGCAGACGCAGCTCCTCTGCCGCCGCAGCAGCTGCAGCAGCTTGCTGAGCAAATAGGCGTGGCAGCAGATGGCACTGCAGCAGCAGCAGCAACCACTGCGCGCAGCAGCAGCAACAGGAGCGCGGCCGATGTCATTTTGGCTGACCTACTTGGCGAGCTGCTGCAGCAGCAACAGCTGCGTCCCACAATACTGCAGCAGCAGCCTTACACGCTGCTGCTGCAGCTCGTGAAGCAGATCTTTGCTGCGCTGCAGCGTATTCAAGCAGCCACAGCAGCAGCAGCAGCACCAGCAGCAGATAAGGATGCTGCAGACAATCGCCGCCGCGTCGTTGCGCAGCTCTTCTTCTGCTGCAGCAGCCAACTGGCAGCACTCCGAACTCGTATGTTGCTGCAGCACAGCAGCAGCAGCATCATCATCTCCTCCGAGGACGAGCAGGAGATGCAGGAGGTTTTCCTGCTGCTGCAGGGCTGCTGCAGAGCCCTTGCTGAGCACCCGCAGCAGCTGCTTGATGCAGCAACATTTGGTGCTGCACTCCGCTGCTGCAGTGCAGCAGCAGACTTAGTAAAGGCGCACCAGCAGAAGCAGCAGCAGCTCGTGAAGCTGCGTCGCCTGCTGCTGGATGTCCTCAATTGCTGCTGCAGCAGCAATCCAGTCTTGCTGCTACAGCGGCCGGCCTTGGCCGCCATTTGTGCTGTGGTGCACACCGTAGCGGGCATCGAGCAACAACAGCAGCAGCAAGTTGCTGCAGATGCGGAGCAGCATGAGGACGGCAGCAACGGTAGCCCAGGAGAGTTTGCTGCTGAAGCAGCAGTTTGCTGCTTAGCCCCTGTTGCTGCTGTTGCCTTCTCCTCTCCGCTGGATCAGACGCTGGAGCAGAGGCAGCAGGCAGCAACAGCACGGCAACAGCTGCTGCCGACTGCATGCGCCATTGCACAAGCAGCAGGGGCTGCAGCACTCGACGGTTGTGTTGCTGCGCTGCTGCTGCAATGGGAGTGTGCTGCTGCAGCACGAAAGAAGGAGGCGCGTCAGCGGCAGCAGCAGCAACAGCAGGAGGAGGATGACGAGGAGGCAGCACCAGACCAGGAAGAAGATGATAACAACAGCAGCAGCAGCAAGAGCAGAACGGAGTGGGAAACACGCCAGGATGCATTTAGGAGCGTGCTGCAGCTGCTGCTGCAGCAGCAGCAGCAGCAGAAGCAGCAGGAAGCTGCTATGTTGGAGCAGAGAGTTGCTAAGCTATACGGCTTTGCATTGTTGCTGCAGTGCCAGTGCAGCGCTCTTGCTGCCGCCGCTGCTGCTTCATCGCCTGTGGAGGCAGCTGCAGCAGCAACAGCAGCAGCAGAGAACTTTAAAGGTGCAAGGGAGGTTGCTGCTGCTAATGGCTTCCTGCAGCGCAGCAAGCAGATGCTGCGGTGTACGTACACCCCTTGCCATACCTTATGGGTATCTCAGCTGCGGTCTGCTGCAGCAAAAACAGAAGCAGCAACAACAAGAGCAGCAGCAGCAGCTGCTGCTGTAACGGCAGCACGGGCAGCAATAAGCTGTGTTGCAGTTGGCGTTGAGGCGTGGAGACACAGCAACAGCGGCAACAGCAGCAGCAAAGATGGATTCGCTGCCTCTGTAGAGTCCCGTGCTGCAGCAGCAGCAGCCGTCCATGCACTGCTGGCCTTGAGGGTAAGACAGCTCAGCTTCTGTTGCTGCTTTTGTTGTTGCTGTTGTTGCTGCTGCTTCTACTGCTGCCTGTGCTGCTGTTGCTGCTGCTGCTGAAAGTGGTTCTTCTGCTGCTGCTGTCGATGCTGCTTCTGCTGCTGCTGCAGCATAGATACATATAAAATATATATAATTGGGTGTATGTACACTGCAGGGTTTATGTAAGGCTGCTTTGTTGCAAAAGGAGAAGGGCGCTGTGCTGCTGCTGCGGCGGCAGCAGCTGCTAGGGGGATGCGCGCAAGCAGCACTAGAACAGAAACTCAGGTAAGCAGCAGCAGCAGCAACTGCAGCAGCTGCAGCAGCACAGCAGCAGCAGCAGCTACTGGTGTCACACATTTGCAAAAGGGAAGGTAGCGCATGCCTATAAATGTAGCTGAGTCTAACGTTTCGCTGCCTGTTGCTGCTGCTGCTGCTGCTGTTGCTGTTGCTGCTGCTGCAGAGGGTGCTCTGCGGAGTTTGGAGGTTTGTTGTTGGCAACGGATGTTTGGTCACCACTTGCTGACAGTGCGGATCTAATGGAAGTAGATGGACCTGCAGCAGCAGCAGCAGCAGCAAAGGCAGCAGCAGCAACAGCACCAGGAGACGACCTGCTGCTGTCTCTGGAAGGGTTGGAATCAGCTGGCGCACAGCGACTGCTGTTGCTGCTGCAGCACAAAGTTGTCGCTGCAGCAAAGGCAGCCATTGCAGCAGAAGCAGCAGCAGCAGACAAGAAGCAGCAGCAGCAAAGATCAAAGAGACACCGTGCTGTTACTGCTGCGGTTGCTGCTGTTGGAGGACGAGGCTGGAGAGTAAGTTGCTGCGGTGCTTCTGGCGTTTTTGCTGCAATTCATGTTGCTGCTGCTGCTGTTGCTGCTCGTGCTGCTGTTGCTGCTGCTCCCTGCACCTTCGCAGTTGCATAGCTGCTGCTGTTGCTGCTGCTGCTGCTGTTTGTTCTTCAGGATTTGCTGCAGAGTTCTGTTATTTCCCGCGAAGACATCGCACGTGTATACGATGGTTTCCTCCGTCTGTTAAAAGCATGCAGCAGCAGCAGCAGCAGCACGACAGTAGCAGCAGTAGCAGCAGCACTGCATCGGCAGGCATGGCGGCTGCTGCCGCCACTGGCGTTGCTGTCTGCAGCACAGCTGCCTGCGCCATTCATAACACATGCAGTGCCTGCTGCGCTGCAGGCCCTTTCTGCTGCTGGCACGTTGCAGCAACAGCAGGTGCAGCAGCAGCAGCAACAGGTTGAATTGCTGCTGGAGGGAATGGTAGATGGCTGCAAGCTATTGGTAGCTCTGGGTCTTAGAGTAGACCGTGCTCTGTCTTGCTGCATTAATCAGCTGTTTGCTGCAGTGCTTGCTGCAATACAAGCAGTAACAGCAGCAGCAGCGGCAGCAGCAGCAGGAGGTGCTGCTGCAGATATGCTGCTGCGCATGCAGCAATCGCTGCTTGCCGGATTGTGTGCTCTGGTATGTCTCTGCGGCCGTCACAGCATGCTACTCTTTGGGCAACAGCAGCAGCAGCAGCAGCAGCATCAGAGGCTGCAGGGGACCCTGCAGCAGCAGCTGCTGCAGCACGTGCTGCTGCAGCGCCAGCTGTGTCTCCTTGCTGAGCAGCAGCGGCCAGCTCGTTATGCTACTCTTTGGGCAACAGCAGCAGCAGCAGCAGCAGCATCAGAGGCTGCAGGGGACCCTGCAGCAGCAGCTGCTGCAGCACGTGCTGCTGCAGCCGCAGCTGTGTCTCCTTGCTGAGCAGCAGCGGCCAGCTGCAATGCGCGGCCTTTGCCTTGGCGATGCATCGGAGTTATTAGGTGATGCTGCAACACAAGATAGACAAGAATTGTTGCTGCAGATGCTAGGCATGCAGCAGCAGCAAGAGCAGCACCAGCAGGAGCAGCAGCAACAGGAGAAACAGCAGCTTCTACAGAAGCCAGCAGACCCTATGCATGCTCTTGCTGCTGCTCTACTCTCCGCAGCAAAGCCAGCAACTGTGCTGCAGGCTGTCTTATCGCAGCTGCGCAACACAGGTGCTCTCCTCGCATCAGCCTTCAGCAGCAGCAACAGCAGCAGCAGCCACAACAACGACAGCAACAGCAGCAACAGCAGCGTTGCTGTTACTTCCTTCGAGCTGTCTAGACAACTAGAGCTGCTAGCCATGGCTGTTAGCTGCCTACCGCTAGCTGAGGCACAAAAACGGCAGGCTGTGCTGCAGCAGCTAGCACTGCTGTCGGGGCAGCTTGTTACTGCTGCTGCAACACATTTCCAGCAGCACCAGCAGCAGCAGCAGCAGCAGTTGCAGCTGCGTGAGGCGGCAGTAACTCTTTATGGAGGCCACATAGAACAGACCCACGCGGTGGCTGTATGGGGAAAGACAACAGGAGCAATGCTGCAGCAGGAGCTGCAGCAGCAGCAGCAGCATGAAGGAGCAGCAGCAGGAGCAGCAGCAGCACTGCAGCCACTGCAGCGGTCATTTGTATGGCGTGTTGAGGCAGCTGCTGCTTCTCTTGTTTGCTGCTGGGCTCTTAAGCATGATGTGCAGCAGCTAAGGGAATGCATGCACCAGATGCTGCAGTTGCTGCGGTGCTCTCGGCCGCTCTTGTTGCAGCCGCAGGAACAGCAACCGCAACAGCTGCAGCAGAAGTCGAAGCAGCAGAAGCAGCAGCAGCAGCAACAACAACACCAACAAGCAGCATCTGTGTCGCTGCAGGAAGCAGCAGCAGCAAGACTATATGGTTTAGTTATAGTAGAGCTGCTGCATGCATTTGGTGAAGCAGGAGCAGCAGCAGGTTTGCTGCAGGATGCAGCAGCAGATCTTGCTTCTACAGTTGAAGCAGCAGCAGCAGCAGCCCAGCACAAGCAGGAGCAGCAGGTAAGATACTTCCGCTGCTGCTGCTGCTCTTCCTTCTGCGTTTGCTGATTGTGACGCTGCTGCCTCTGCTTTTGCTGCTGCTGGAATTGCAACTCTTGATGCTACTGCCGTTGCTGCTGCTGTTCGTGCTGCTGCTGCCACTGCTGCTGTTGCTGTTGCTGTAAATGAGGATTGAGCTCCTCTGTGTCTACGGTTGCCTATAGATTCAAACTGCTGCAGCAGACAGCAGCAGCAGCAGCAGCAGCAAGGAGGCCTGGTGGATCTTCGACATTTGTTCTCCTGCATTGGCTGCCTTAGGAGAAGGCCTTCGCTGCTGGAATAAAAAGGCAAACGGTTAGTTGCTGTTGCTGTTGCTGCTGCTGTTGTTGCTGTTGCTGCAGCAGCAGCCGCTGCTGCCTCTGTCTCTATTGCTGCTGTTGTTTGCTGCTGATGCCCTTTTAATTACTCTCTTGGATTAGGGAATGCAGCAGCATTTTGTAAATTGTTGCTTCTTGTGCCGCTGCGGTTGCTGTTGCTGCTGCTGCTGCTGCAGGTCCGCTGTCGGAGGTTGTGGTGGAGGCAGCAGCAGCAGCAGTTGCTAATGGCCTTCAAGCCTTTAGTGCTCTTACTCCCCTTCCTCTTTCTGCAGCAGATGTATCGTCTACAGCAGCAACTGACGAGGCCATTGGTTCTGCAGCAGCAGCAGCAGCTGACAGCAGCAGCAGCAGCAGCAAGACACGAGGGGTCCTTATGTCGCTCCTATGGTTTCAGCTGCTGCAGCGCTTAGCTGTCCCTCTCTTTGATTTGTTATTCGAAAACACACAACAGGTATGCTGCTGCTGCTGTTGGGTTGCTGCTGCTGCTGCTGTTGTTGTTGTCTGCTGCTGTTACTGCTGTTGCTGCTGCTGCTATTGCTGGTGCTGCTGTTGGTGTTGCTGCTGTTGCTGCTACTGTTGGTGTTGCTTCTGTTGTTACGGCTGCTGCTGCCAGTGTGGCTTTTGCTGTTGCTACTGGTTGTTGGTTGTTGTGTGTACGGTTGTTGCTGCTGCTGCTGCTGTTGCTACTGTTGCTGTTATTGCTGCAGTTGTCTACAGTGTGCTATAAGATACTGGAGGTGGTGCAGAATCCTAGTTGGACAAGCGGCCGCAGCCGCAGCAGCAGCAACCGCAGCAACCGCAGCAGCCGCAGCAGCAGCAGCAGCAGCAATAACGTGATTCGTGGGTTTGTGCTGCTGCTGTGGCGGCTATGGGCAGCACATGGAGCAGCATTTGCTGCATCAGCAATGCCTCTGTTCTTAGCAGCAGCAGCAGAACTAGTAGAGACAGCAGCAGAAAGAGACAGTTTGCTGCTGCAGCAGCTGCTGCGGGAGATAGAAGAGAAGACAGGGATGTCTCTCTATGACAAATAAATAAATAAATAAATAAATAAATAAACAAAATAATTATTTATTTATTTATTTATTTATTTAATTTATTTATTTATTTGTTTATTTTATTTATTTATTTATTTATTTAAATAGACAAAGAAAACACCGCATTAATATTTTTACATCTTTCTTCCTACTATACTGTAAACCCTAAACCCTAAACCCTAAACCCTAAACCCTAAACCCTAGACCCTTTATGATTTAATAAATTAAATTATAAGATCACCATAAACCCTAAACCCTAAAAAAAATATACGTAAAAATACCTTCCCCCTTATTCCCTTAGTCACCCTTAACCCCCAGGGTTTAGGGTTTAGGGTTTAGGGTTTAGGGTTTGCGGTTCCTGTGGCCGTCAACGGCCTTATGGGAAAATCCCCTGCTGCTATGTTTAAACTGCAGCAGCAGCAGCAGCAGCAGCAGCAGCAACTGCTGCTGCTGCAGCTTATAAGGGGCTCCTGCTGCTGCTGAATCTGCTGCTGCAGCAACAGCACCTACAAGACAGCTGCAGCAGCTGCTCTTGCAGCTGCAACTGCTGCTCTTGCAGCAGCTGCCTCGTAGTGTCTAAGCATCTGCTCCCGCTGCTGCTGCTGCCGCTGCTTCGGTTGCTGCTGCTGCTGCTGCTGCTGCTGCAGTGAGGGGAGAGAGCCAAAGGACTCGGTAGAATTTGCTGCAGCAAAATAGCGGTGATGATTCAACTCCCCCCCTATGATGCTGCTTCTGCTTCTGTACTGCTTCTTCTTCTGCTGCTGTTTCTGCTGTTGCTGCTGTTGCTGCTGTTGCTGCTCCTGCTGCTGCTGCTCAAGACTTGATGACCAGAAGAGGCGCGACTGGCTGCGCATTGCGCCTAAGGCTGTTTCACTCTGCTCCAATGTCTGTGCTAACACAGACCCACTCCCTCCTCGCTGCTGCAGCAGCTGCTGTTGCTGCTGTTGCTGCTGCTGCTGCTGTGGCAGTTGTGGCAGCTGGCGGTCGTCGTGCTGCTGCAGCTTCTTCTTTAATTCATTTTGCTGCACTTGCTGCAGTAATATGTCATAAGAAGTGGGGCTGTCGCTCCTCGGAAGATCCGTGTGTCTGTGGCGCTCCCGCTGCTGCCGCTGCTGCTGTTGCTCCAGCTGCTGCTGCTGCTGCTCCAGCTGCTGCTGCTGCCGCTGCTGCTGCTGCTGCTGTGTTTCATCTAGGCTTTTTGACCACATAAGCCGAGATCTGCAGCGCAGCATTGCCAAACCCGTTGGGGTCTCCTCTAGTAGTCTCTCTAATTCCAATTGCTCCTTCTGTTGTTGCTGCTGCTGCTGTCGCCGCTGCTGCCGCTGCTGCTGCCGTTGCTGCTGCTGCAGGTCAATGGCTCCAGCAGATGCTGCAGCACTATGGCTCCCTCCCCAGCCGTTAACAACTCGTTCCTGAGTATTATGCATTTTAGTTATGCTGATGCTGCGGCTGTTAGTCCTGTTGCTCTCGCTGCTGCTTTTGCCCCGGGTGGTTGCTGCTGCTGCTGTTGCAGCAGCGGTACCTTGTTGGCAGCTGTTGTTACTGTTGGTGTTGCTGCAACAGCTGTGGCAGTGATGCTGCTGCTGCCGTGAGGTCTTCTGTCAGCAATCAATCCTCGTGTGCAGCTATCGATACGCTGCTGCTGCTGCTGCGGCTGCTGCTGCTGTTGCAGATGCTGTTACTGCCGTTGCTGCTAGTACTTCAGGCACCGCTGCTGTTTAAGAGGCAGGCTTTCTCTCTGTTGCTGCTGCTGTTGCTATTTTTACTTCTAGGATGCTTGCTGCTGCTGTCGCTGTGCTGCTGGCTCCTTAGAGACTCGCGGTTGAGTCGACTGCCTGCTGCTGCTGCTGCGATTGCCGCTGCTGCTGCTGCTGAAGATATTCTTACAACAAAAAGGTACTAATTGAGATGTACTTCAATATAATTGAATAAAACAATGAATTTTTGCTGCCTGTCTGTCTGTGCAGCAGCAGCAGCCCCTGCTGCTACAGTAGCAGCAGTAGCCGCTGCTGCTGAGCGGCTACTGCTGCAGCATCGATGGTAGCCTGAAGTTAGCAGCAGCAGGAGCAACAGCCGCAAGAGAGAAGCAGCAATTCCTTTTTCTTCTCTTGGTGCTGCTGGTGTGTCTTGCTTGCTCTTGCTGCTTCTACAGCAGCAGCAACAGAGTAACATCATCTCCAACAGCATAACTGCCTGCACAGCAGCGACAGCAGCAGCAGCACAAACCCCAGCAGCAGCTGTAGCAGCAGCAAAAGATATTGTGGCAGCAGCTGCTGCTCTCCAAAGATGGCGGAGCCAGACTATTCGGATCTTCTTGTACCCAGGTTAGCAGTGCTGCTGCTACTGCTGCTGCTGCAGTGTTGTTGCTGCTCCAGTGTTGTTGCTCCTGCAGTCTTTCTGCTGCGCTCTCGTTGCTGCAGTGTAGTTTGTGTTGCATTGTTGTTGCTGCAGCAGTGTTATTGCTGCAGCAGTGTTATTGCTGCAGCAGTGTTATTGCTGCTGCAGTACCGTTGCTGCTCCTTTGTTGTAGCTGCTTGTGTTGCTGATGCTGCTGTTTTAGTTCTGCTACTGCTGCTGTATTGCTGCTGTTGCTGCTGTAGCTGTTGCTGCTGCTAGAGGGGCTTCTGTGTGCATTCGACTCTGATCTGCTGCTGTTGCTGCTGTTGCTGCTGCTGTTGCTGCTGCAGATTTTATCCTGGTGCAGATGTTGCACAGCCCCTGTCAAAGAAACGGAAGGGAGAAGCAGAAGCAGCAGAAGCAGCAGCAGCAGCAGAAGAAGAAGAAGAAGTAGAGCAGCATGAAGATGCAACGACAGACGACGACGAAGAAGAAGAGCAGCAGCAGCAGCAACAGCAGCAACAGCAGCAGCGGCTAGCAGCACCTACAGCAATAGACCCATTAGAATGGGCACGAAGCCTTTTTGGTGATTCTGCTGCAGCAGCAACAGCACCAGGAGGAGGAGCAGCAGGAGCAGCAGCAGCAGGTGCAGACAAACCAGGTAGAGTAGGCCCATCCAAAGACAGCAGCACCACCACCAGCAGCAGCAGCAGCAGCGCAGCAGCGCAGCGGCTGTCGCTCCCTGCCTGTGCTACTGAGTTGTCTTTTATCATTCCTGCCTTTGTTAATCAAAGAAGCAACAAGGAGGTAAGAGGACTGTCTAGTTGCTGCTGCTGTTGCTGCTGCTGGTGTTGCTGCTGTTGCTGCTGCAGTTGTTGCTGTTGTTGCAGTTGCTGCTTGCACTCCCAACTAACTTGCTGTTGTTGTTGCTGCTGCTGTTGCTGCTGCTGCAGGCTGCCTCTCTGCTGCGGCTGCAGCGTAGCCAACTAAGGGAAGACTATATGGGGAAGCACAGAGCAGCACTTCGATCCAAGAGCAGAGCAGCAAGCCATGCCTAGCTGCTGCTACAGCAACAGCAGCAGTAGTAGCTGCTGCTCCTCGTTTGCTGCTGCTGCTGCTGCTCTAGCAGCAACAGCAGCAGCAACAACAACAGCAGCAGAATAAACGGTTTGCTGTACGCTGTGCATGCGAGGCTGCACATGCTGCTGCTGCAGTTGTTCAGTATAGTTGCATTGAATCACGCAGCAGCAGCAGCTGCTACAGAAACTGCAGCAGCAAAAGCTGCTGGTGCTGCAGCAGCAGCAGCAGCAGCAGCTTTAACGATTTGTTTTGTATTGTTATAATGACTCGTCGCAGATGCGTCTCATTGAATAAACATTTTCAGGTGTATAGGCAGCTTAAATATATACCCATTAGGGTTTAGGGTTTAGGGTTTAGGGTTTAGGGTATATTTAGGGTTTATTTAGTGTTTATGGTCTATCTAGGGTTTAGGGTTTATCTACGGTTTTGAGTATAGATACTAGGGTTTATAAATTAGGGTTTATAGATTAGGGTTTATATAGTAGGGTTTATATAGTAGGGTATATATAGTAGGGTTTATATAGTAGGGTTTATATAGTAGGGTTTATTGTGTAGGGTTTAAATGAGGGTTTATATAGTAGGGTTTATAGTAATGGTTTACAGTGTAGGGTTTAGGGTTTAGGGTTTAGGGTTTAGTGTTAAAGGGTTTAGGGTTTAGGGTTTAGGGTTTATGTCTACATATAAGGAGATACACATCTTGTCTTTGACATCGTTACTAACGAATTACTATTAATTAGTTAAGATGTAAATAGAGCCAAACAAGCAGCAACAGCAGCAGCAGCAACAACAACAACAGCAGCAGCAACAGCAACAGCAGCAGGTGGGGTTTGTGTGTGTGTTTATACGGGGATGGTTGGGGGGCTGCCTTTGCCGTCTATTTTGCTTTTCTTTTCTTTTGTCTTTTTAAATAAAAAAATTAATTTAATTATTTTATTTATTCTTTATTTATACAGCTTGCTGCTACCTCCTATTGCTGCAGTAGCAGCAGCATTAGCAGCAGCAGCAGCTGCGCCCACCCTCCATAGTAGCAGCAGCAGCAGCAGCAGCAACTTCGGGGGAAACAGGCCTGTCTGCTCCAGGTGTACGCACACCTTAATAATATTAATTAGTAAATAAAATGGCTAACGCATCTGCTGCTGCTAACCCGCAAAGCAACACCCATCTCTCCGCTGCTGCTGCTGCTGCTGCTGTTGCTGCTGGGCCCGACGCAACAACAGCACAACAGCCGAAGAACACTGCGGCAGTAGCAGCAACGGCAGCAGACACAGCAACGAAGGACACACTAGCAGCAGCAGCAGCAGCAGACACACAGGCAACAGTAGCAGACACGGCGACTACAGACCCACCAGCAACAGCTGCAGCAGATACACCACCATCTGCTGCGGTTGCTGCTGCAGCAGCAGCAGCAGATGAAGGAGAAGCGGCTAAAGCTGCAGCTGAGTCTGCAAGGTCAACAGACACACCGGATGGTGTAGAGGGCAAACAGCAGCAGCAGAAACGCGCCAGTAGATGCGGTGACGACACTACCTCAAAGAGCAGCAGCAGCAGCAGCGGCGGCCACAGCAGCAGCAGCAGCAGCTGCAGCAGCAGTGGCAGCAATGCAGTATCGGAAAATGTAACATCAGCAGCACATCCATCGGAGAGCTCCAAAGCTGCTCAAGTTGCTGCAAGTGATACTAGAAGCAGCAAGAGCAGCAGCGGCAGCAGCAGCGGCAGCAGCGACAGCAACAGCAGCAGCAGCAGCAGCAGCAGCAGCGTAGGGGCAGAGGCGAAGCAGCGGGCTCGATTAAAGAGGCAGTTTGTACGAACGCCTTGGCTAGATATAAACAAAGCCCCCTCATGGCCACCAATTAAAAAAAATAAGGTAAGTTGTTGCTGCTGCTACTGCTGCCTCTATTGCTGTTGCTGCTGCTGCTATTGCTGTTTCTGCTGCTGCTGCTGCTGCTTCTGCAGCAGCTGCTGCTGCAGCTGTTGTTGCTGGTGGTGGTGGTAAATAAATATGCTGCAGTTGCTGCTGCAGGGTTTTGTTGTTGCCTGCATGCTTGAATAGAAACACTGCTAGCAAGAAAAAAGAGGGAGAAAAAAGTAATAAATGATATTTTTCCTTCCTTTTTCTTTTTTTTTTTTCTTTTCCCTTTTTTCTTCCTTTTTCTTTCTTTCCTTCATTTTCCCTTTTCCCTCCTTTTTCCTTCTTTTTTCTTCTTCTCTCCTCCTGCAGGTTTAGGCTTATTTTGTGCAAAGACAGAGGGATTTATAAAAGGGACAATCATAACAGAATTTGTTGGTTGGTTAGTTGATAGAGAACAAGCAGAACAACTCAGACGCAAACGAAGGGCTTCCCATATTGTTGCTGTTCAGGTCCGTACCTGCTGCTGCTGCAGCTGTTGCTGCTGCTGCTGCTGCTGTTGCTGTTGCTACTGTTGCTGTTGCTGTTGCTGCTGTTTTTGTTGCTATAACTGCTGTTGCTGTTGTTATTATAACGATAATAATATAATAGTATAAATTATAACAATAAAGAGAATAATTAATTAAATTATTTATTTATATATATTTATGTGTGCATTTTATTAATTAATTAATTAATTATTTAATTAATTAATTAATTAAAGAAGGGATTTTTATACATAGACGGAGTTAAGGAGCCCTTCTATGGTACGGGAGGTGCGAGCTTTGCTAATGATGGATCGGAGTTCCTTGGAGGACCAGGAAATAATGCTGTCTTCCATCATTGGTAAATTAATTTAATTAATTAATTAATTAAATTAATTAGTTAATTAAATTAATTAATTAATTAATTATAAATATAAATAAATATAAATAAATATAAATACATAAAAATAAATAAATAATATTTTTATTTATTTATTTATATTTTTATATGGTAATAATGCCTTCTTCTATCACTAGGAATTTAATGATTAATTATTAAATGTAAATGCTGCTGCTGCTGCTGCTGCTGCTGTTACTGTTGCTGCTGCTGCTGCTGCCTTTTAGGTTTGATGAAGAATTGGGTCGTACTCGTGTCTTCTTGCGGGCAACTCGCAACATAGCCGATGGGGAAGAAATTTTTGTCCCTTATGATAAAACTTACTGGCAAGATAACTTCGAAGAACAGGTATACACACATGCAACTCCTGCTGCTGCTGCTGCTGCTGCTGCTGCTCCTGCTGCTGCTGCTGCTGCTGCTGCTGATAATAGTAATAATAATTGTGCAATAGCTATAGGAGCAACGCTAGCTATAGCGGCAGCAGCAGCAGCAGCAGGCTAGTCAGTGGAGTTAGAGGGGAAGATGCGAACGGTGGAAGTGCCATAGACAAACACAATAAAAGAAAGAAATGAGCAAAGAGCGAGAAAGAAAGAAGACACTAGGAAATTTTCTTCTTCTTCTTCTTCTTGCTGCTGCTGCTGCTGCTGCTGCTGTGATGGGTATTATAAATGTATCGCTGCAGCTCTCCTCTCTTATCCTTTTATATTCGTGTGTTGTTATGAATTAAATCCTTAGGAAGAGAATTGCCCTGATGCATTTAGAAAGAAAAAGATCGAACAACTCCAACGTAAATATAAAGACTTCACTATTACATCCATGGAGGACCTCAAAGCCAGACAGGTACACAGCAACAAACTGATGCTGCTGGTGCTGCTGTTGCTGCTGCTGCTGCAGTTACTGATGGTGCAGCAGATGCTGCTGCTGGTGTTGCTTCCTTCTCTACTTTTCAGGCACCGCGTGGCTGTTGTGGACGGTTGCTGCAGCAGCAATGTTGATGCGATGTGTTTGCATGACTGTGGGTCTTCCTGTTTTTGGGGGTACAATATATATATATATATATTATATATATAT
>NW_013563556.1:6778-7362 GCF_000499605.1 Eimeria maxima | reverse complement strand
TATATCTTGTTTTTATTAATATTTATTTATTTATTTATCTCTTATATGTTTATTTTCTTTATTTGTTCTTCCTGTTGACTAACTAACTAACAGTAAATAAAATAATAAAAAAAAACAGAAATAATATATTTATTAACTTATATATTTATATTCTTTTCTTTTTCTTTCCTTTTTTCTTCCCCTAACATTTTCTGCTCTATTTATAGCAGCAGAAGCAGCAGCAGCAGTAGCAGCAGCAGTAGCAGCGGTAGCAGCACCAGTAGCAACAGCAGCAGCAGCAGCAGCAGCAGCAGCAGGGATAATAAGGGTTACTTTGCATGCATGCATGCATAAAGACTGTCCCTCTTTATTATAAAAAATAAATAATAAATAAATTAATATTATTATTAGTTATTGTTTTATGCTGTTGCGGTGTATAGGCAGCTATAAATATATACACCGCAGCAGCAAACAGCAGCAGCAGCAGCAGCAACAGCAACAGCAACAGCAACAGCAACAGCAGCTGTCATAAGAAATAATAACATAAAATATTCATTTTCTTTTGTTTATTTATTAATAAATAAATATATAAATAAATATAAATA
>NW_013563556.1:0-2271 GCF_000499605.1 Eimeria maxima | reverse complement strand
TGCTGCTGCTGCTGCTGCTGCTGCTGCTGCTGCTGCTGCTGCTGCTGCTGCTGCTGCTGCTGTTGTTGTTATTGTTGCTGTTGTTGCTGCAGCGCAGCAACGAATAAAAATAAATAAATAAATAAATAAATAAATAAATAATAAATAAGAAGGAAGAGGAGGAGAAGAAAAAAAAAAAAAGAAAAATAATATTATTAATGCCTTTTTTCTTCCTTTTTTCTTCCTTTTTCCTTTTATTTTATACTATTTACTATTACAATTATTTACTTTTATTTACTTTTATTTAATTTATTTATTTACTGTTTATTTGTAGTATTTATTTATTTATTCATTTATTTATTTATTTATTTATATATTTATCAATTTATTCAATAAATTTATTTATTTTATTTATTTACTTATTCATTTAATTAATTATATTTATTTATTATTTATTTTATTTATTTATTTATTTATTTATTTATTTATTTATTTATTTATTTATTTATTTATTTATTTATCTTACTGAATAGCCTGTGAGACTTGTGAGGAAATTTCTTGCAAACGATGCATTATTTATTTATTTATTTATTTATTTATTTATTTTTTATTTAATTAAATAAATAAATTAAATAAATTAATTAAATAAATAAAATAAATTAAATAAATAACTATTTTCCTGCTGCTGCTGCTGCTGCTGCTGCTGCTGCTGCTGACACAAATCTATAATAAATAGGCGGTGTGTTAACAGAAGAAATAGACATAAAAAGTAACACAAATAAATAAATAAATAAATAAATAAATAAATAAATAAATAATAAAAGGAAGAAATATAAATAAATAAGGGAATAAATAATAAAGGAGAAGGAAGGAAGGAAGAGAAGAAGGAAAGGTGACGCTGCTGCTGCTCCAGCAGCAGCAGCAGCAACAATGGTCCATTTATAAAGGTGTTGTTATATAGACTACATAAACAAATAAATCTTTTTTCTTTTATTTCTTTTCTTTCTTTCTTTCTTTCTTTATTTATTTATTTATTTATTTATTTATTTATTTATTTATTTATTTATTTCTCTCCCCTGAGGAAAATAAGTAATAAGAGGGAGGAGAGTAAGGAATAAATAATAAAGTTATATAATTAAATAAAGTATTAATAAATTAAATAAATAAAATAAATATATCTTTTATTTATTTATTTATTTATTTATTTATTTATTTATTTATTTATTTATTTATTTATTTATTCTTTTTTTCTTATAGGAAAAAAAGAAGGAAAAAATACCCCACACCTAATAAGGGTTACTAAGGGAAGGAAGAAGGGTAATAATATAAATATATAATTATTATATTAATAATAATAATAAATAAATAGATAATAAATAATAATAAATAAATAATAATAAATAAATAATAATTAATAATAAACAAATAAATACTAATTAATTACCCTATTTATTTGCTATATTTATATTATACTTATTAACTAACTAAACAAATAAATAAATAAATAAATAAATAAATAAATAAATAATAGGTACTAATTAACTACCCTATTTATATATATAAATACTATTAATAACTAAATAAATAACTAAATAAATAACTAAATAAATAAATAAAATAAATAAATAAATAAATAAATAACGCCATTAATAAATATATTTAACCAAAGAAAACCTGCGGCCCTTTTTTTTTTGTTTTTGTTTGTGTTAATAAAAGAAGAAAAAAAAAGAAGAAAAAGAAGAAAAAAGAAGAAAAAGGAATAAAAAAGAAAAAGTATTTACTTTTTTATTCCTTTATAATTAATTCATCAATGTTTATATATATATTTATATATAAATATATATATTAATAAATATATTTATTTATTTATTTATTTATTTTCTTCTTTATTAACACAACACTGCACTGCAGTGTACATCAGCATTACCTCTTTTTGTTTCTTGCTGCTGCTGCTGCTGCTGCTGCTGTTACTGCTGCTGCTGCTATATGCATGCAGCAGCAGCAACACCTGCTACTACTACTTCTGCTGCATGCATGCATGCATGCGTATGCATGCATTCTGCTGCATGCATGCATGCATATGCATGCATGCATATTTACCTTTTCTTCCTCTTCCTTCTTCTCTAATTAACTATGGCGGTTGTATCATCACCCTATATGTATATATATTCTTCCTTCTTATTGTATATAAATATAAATATATATATAAATATATAAATAAATATATAAATATATATATAAATATATACATACAAAGAATATAAAAGGATGAATCAGCAAAGAAGAAAAAAA
>NW_013563555.1:0-966 GCF_000499605.1 Eimeria maxima | reverse complement strand
TTTTTTTTTTTTTTTTTTTTTTTTTTTTTTTTTTTTTTTGTATATATTTATATATTTATATATAAATATATATAATATAAATACATTATATAATAATATATTTCTTCTCTTTCTTTCTTCTTCTTCTTCTTCTTCTCTTTCTCTTTCTTCTGCTTCTCTTTCTTCTCTTTCTTTCTCCTTTTCCTTCTTTTTCTTCTTGTTCTTCTTCTTCTCCTTCTTCTTCTTCTTCTCCTTCTTTTCTTTGTATTATTTTATTCTTTTTTTTTCTTCTTCTTCTTTTATTATTATTATTATTCCTCCTCTTCCTCCTCTTGTTGTTGTTGTTGTTAATACTTGTTCGTAATGCTACAACAAGATCAACAGGATCCAGCAGCAGCAGCTGCAGCAGTTGCTGCAGTTGCTGCTGCTGCTCCACAGCAGCAACAGCAGCAACAATCACCACAACAACAGCAGCAACAATCACCACAACAACAGCAGCAACAACCTCAACAACAGGGACCACAACAACAACAGACACAACAACAGCAGCATCAGCAGCAACAGCAGCAACAGCAGCAACAGCAGCAGGTATCAACAAAAGGCCAACAACAACAACATCAACAACAGCAACAACAACAGCAACAACAGCAACAACAGCAGCAACAGCAACAGCAGCAGCAAGAAGAAGAAGAAAATAATACAGGGAGAGTTATATTAGCATCTGTATCTAACATGAAGTTTCCTGTAGATTTAGATATTATTTATAATATTTTCTCTAGATACGGAGATGTAGAAAAGGTAAATAAATTAATTAAATAAATAAATTAAATAAATTAATTAAATAAATTAAATAAATAAATAAATTAATTAAATAAATAAATGTATCTATTATTTGCATGCATTATATGGATGTATGTATATATATGTATATATGTACATTCCTCTGCATATAATATACATATATATATATATATATATATATTATAT
>NW_013563553.1:2031-5886 GCF_000499605.1 Eimeria maxima | reverse complement strand
TTTTTTTTTTTTTTTTTTTTTTTATTTATTTTATTTATTTTATTTATTTTATTTATTTATTTATTTGGTTTGTTTGTTTGTTTGTTTGTTTGGCGTCATTTTATCGTCATAATGATATCCATATTGCATGGGGGGCATTCTTTCTATTCCATACAATTGCATGCATGCATGCATGCATGCATGCATGCATATATGTACAGTGCATGCACATACATGTGATTGGGGCTTTGTCTGTTAATATGCGTGTATGTGGGGTATTGAGATGTATATTCATCTAAAATAAGTAAATATATAAATCTTTTTTTTTTCTTCTTTTTCTTTCTTTCGTTGCTTAGGCAACATTAACAGATGCCTGGACAAAAGAAAAAGGACAAGTAGATGCAATAAGAGGAATAAAAGAAAGAATAGATGTTGTTAAGGTAGAGGTAGAGAAAGCAGAAAGAGAATTTGATCTTAATAGAGCAGCAGAATTAAGATTCGAGACTCTACCCGATCTAGAGGTATGTCAATTCCTGCTGCTGCTGCTGCTGCTGCTGCTGTTGCTGTTGCTGCTGCTGCTGCTATTATTGGTGGTGTTGCTATTGCTGCTGCTGTTGTTGCTGCTGTTATTGTTGCTGCAAGTGTTTCTTTTGTTGCTGCTATTCTTGTTATTAATATTATTGCTGCTGCTGTTGCTGCTGCTGCTGTTCTTCTTATATTATTATTATTATTATTATTATTATTATTATTATTATTATTATTATTATTATTATTTTATATTGTTATAATTATTATTTTGTACAGAAACAACTACAAGAAGCAGAGGCACAATATAAGGAAGCGCATGCAGAGGGTCGTCGTTTATTAAGAGATGAGGTAACAGCAGGAGATATAGCTAGTGTTGTATCTGTATGGACAGGTATTCCTCTTACTAGATTAAAAGAAACAGAGAAAGAAAAATTATTACATCTTGAGCAAAGATTACATGAAAGAGTTGTTGGACAAGATAAAGCAGTAAGCAACATACTTGCATGCATGCATATGCATGCATGCATATGCATGCATGCATATGCATGTCTTGATGTGTGTATATGCATCCATGCATCTCTTGAATCTATATATAATAAATATAATAAATACAATAAAAACAATAAATATAATATATGTATATGTATATGAATATGTATATGTACGTATACGTTTTTCGTATACGTACGTACATAAAGCATGTACATTTGTACATGCATACGTACGTCTATACGTACGTACGTACGTACGTAAGTACGTATTTGTGTATATGTATATGCATGCACAGGTCCGTGCAGTGTCTACAGCAATCCAACGATCACGTGCAGGACTAAATGACCCTAAGAGACCAATTGCGTCTCTTTTCTTCCTTGGGCCTACAGGAGTAGGAAAGACAGAGTTATGCAAGGCATTAGCTGAATCCTTATTTGCATCAGGTATATTTATATTTATTTATATTTATTTATTTTATTTATTTATATTTATTTATCTATATTTATTTATTTATTTATTTGTATTTATTTATTTATTTTTTTGTATCTTTATGTGTACTTTTTTATACATATTTATAAGACAAAAGGAATAAAATGCCATCTATCTACTGCTGCTGCTGCTGTTGCTGCTGCTGCTGTTGCTGCTGCTGCTGCTGTTGCTGCAGAGGATGCAATAGTACGTATAAACATGAGTGAATACATGGAGAGACATAGTGTATCTCGTCTTATTGGTGCTCCTCCTGGTTATGTTGGCTATGAACAAGGAGGACAATTAACAGATGCAGTACGTAAGAAGCCTTACTCTCTTATTGTATTCGATGAAATGTAAGCAAACCCTAAACCCTAGTAAACCCTAATAAACCCTCATAAACCCTAATAAACCCTCATAAACCCTCATAAACCCTAATAAACCCTCATAAACCCTAGACCCTTGGAGGGTATTGTACACTATATACTTCTGTCTATCTATTTGCATATATATGTAGACTCATTACCCAATAAACAAAAGAAACTGCCTAAGAAAACTCCGTATACATATATATCCCTTCTAGGGTCTAGGGTTTAGGGTTTAGGGTTTAGGGTTTATATATATGTATATGTATATATTTTTTTTCTTTATTTGTTTGTGTATGTATAATAGGGAGAAGGCCCATCCCGAGATATTTAATGTATTATTACAATTATTAGATGAAGGAAGATTAGCAGATAGCAAAGGAAATATAATTAATTTTAGGAATTGTGTTGTTATATTTACATCTAATTTAGGAGCAGAAACTCTTATTGATGCTGCACAAGATGTATCCAAAAGGCCTGCAGCAGAAAAGTAAGATCTATATACATGCATGCATGCATGCATGCATGCATGTAGGTGTCTGTGCATGCATGCATGCATGTACGTGTGTGCGCATGTAGCAGCATGCGTGTGCACATCTGCGCATCGTAGTGTACATGGATCTATTTATGTATGCATGCATGTATGTTTGTGTATATGTGTGCATAAAAACATGCATGCATGCGCTTATTAATTCCTGCCGAGGATGCATGCAAAACAAGCCCCAAAATTTGGGGCTGCGCAGCCACAGCTTAGCGTTTTTTTTTTTTGCTGCTGTTAAGGCCATGGCGCAATAAAGGCGAATCTGAGGCCGTAAATTTATTTATTATTTATTCGTGTCTTTGCGTGTCTTGTATTTTATTTTATTATTTTTTTGTTGTCTTGTGTCTTGGCGTGTCTTGTACTTTATTTTCTTTTATCTTGTCTTATAATAAATAAATAAGAATAATAATCCTATTAAATAAATAAATAAATAGATAAATAGAATAAATAAATAAATATATTTATTTAATTACCTATTTATTTATTTATTTATTTATTTATTTATTTATTTATTTATTTTTTTCTTATACAGGAAAGTTATGCAAACAGTTCGTGATTCTCTTCGTCCTGAATTTTTTAATCGCATTG
Organism: Eimeria maxima; assembly: GCF_000499605.1. Classification (NCBI taxonomy): domain Eukaryota; phylum Apicomplexa; class Conoidasida; order Eucoccidiorida; family Eimeriidae; genus Eimeria; species Eimeria maxima. The sequence continues at coordinate 2,925 of NW_013563553.1, read as the reverse complement.
ATGAATTCGTCATCTTTGATACTCTAAATAAGCGACGTACGTTTATTTATTTATTTATTTATTTATTTATTTATTTATTTATTTATTTATATTTATTTTATTTAGTTCTTATAAATTAATAAATATAATATTGTCTATTTTATTTGTTTATCACATATATATCTATACATATTTATTTATTTATTTATTTATTTATTTAATTTATTTATTTATATATTTATTTATTTATTTTGGGGCTTTTTTTTGCATGCATGCATGCATGCATGCAGAGATAAAGGAGATAGTTCGGCTAGAATTGATGCGTCTTGCTGATCGATTAATAGAAAAGAAAATTAAATTTAAATTAGATGAATCTTCTCTACAACATTTTGCTGATGAAGGGTAAGAAATAAATAAATAAATAAAATAAATAAATAAATAAAATAAATAAATAAAATAAATAAATAAATTAAATAAATAAATTAAATAAATAAATAAATAATTGTCTCCTTTGTTGTCTCCTCCTTAATTAAGTGTCTCCTCTACTCTAGTCTCCTTTCCTCTCTCCTTATTGAGTGTCCTCCTCTTTCTTTTCTTGCTGTCTCCTTAATGATGTGTCGCCTGTTTTCCTTCCTTGCTGTCTCCTTACTAAATTGTCTCTTTTTTTTGTCTCCTTTTTTGTCTCCCTAATAAAGTGTCTCCTTTTTTGTCTCCTTTTTTTTTTCTTTCCTTAATAAAGTGTCTCTTTTTTGTCTCCTTTTTTTGTCTCCTTAATAAAGTGTCTCTTTTTTTTGTCTCCTTTTTTTGTCTCCTTACTAAAGTGTCTCTTTTTTTTGTCTCCTTTTTTTGTCTCCTTACTAAAGTGTCTCCTTTTTTTGTCTTTTTTTTTTTTTTTTTTTTTTTTTTTTTTTTTTA
>NW_013563553.1:0-1931 GCF_000499605.1 Eimeria maxima | reverse complement strand
TTTTCTTTTTTTTTTTTTTTTTTTTTTTTTTTTTTTTTTTTTTTTTCTTTGTAGTTACGATGTTGCGTTTGGTGCTCGTCCATTAAAAAGGAAAATACAACAACAAGTAGAGACAAAGATAGCCGAGTTGCTGCTAAGGGGACAATTAGAGGAAGGAGATATATGTATAATTAAGAGTAATAATAATTGTCTCCTTTTTGAGGTACAATCGCATGCAACAGGAAATACTAATATATATGAAATTATTCAACCATCTAGTCCTGCTAAACCTACTAGCAGCAGCAGCAGCAGCACCAGCAGCAGCAGTGGTGCAACAGCAGCAACAGCAGCAGCAGAAGAGTCTCCTGCTGCTTCAGATACAGATACAACAGCAGCAAACACAGCAGCAACACTGTCTCCTAAACAGCACAGTGAGGAGACAGTTGAGACACAATAATGTAATACAATACTAACTGCTGCTGCAGCTGCTGCAGCAGCTCCTGCAGCTGCTGCAGCTGCTGCAGCAGCTCCTGCAGCATCACCTGTTCCTGCTACAGCAGGAGCAGCACCTGCAGAAGCAGCAATGCGTTTTGCTTGGTAGCGTGTGTTTAGAGCTGCTGCTGTAGCTAGCTGTTGCTGCAGCTAGCTGCTGCTGCAGCTAGCAGCAGCAGCAGCAGCTAGCTGCTACCGCTGCCTTCGGGTGTACCGACGACAACCGACAGACAAACGGAGACAAGCAGATGTGTTGCTGTCTCCTTCTTTTTTGTCCTTGAATCAATACAAGGGGAGACACTTTATTTGCTGTCTTGCTGCTGCTGCTGCTGCTGCTGCAACAGCAGCAGCAGCTAACCTTGCATCAATACAGGAGAGACAGTTAATTTACTGTCTTATAGTAGCTGCAGCAACAGTAGCAGCAGTTCTTGTCTAAGTACAGGAGGAGACAGTTAGCTAACTACCTCAGTAGCTGCTGCAGCAGCAGCAGCAGCTACTCTCAGACACTCCATCTGCTGCTGCTGCTGCTGCTGCTGCTGCTGCTCTTCTGCTGCTAATCTGAATATCTAAGACTAATGGACCAGACCACTGGTCCTGCTGCAGCAGGGGACAGCAGCAATAATATTTATTTATTTATTTATTTATTTATTTATTTCCTTATATAAAGGAATTATAAAGAAAAAGAAGACAAACAAAAACGGAGACACTTTACCCATGCAAACAAACGAGACAGGAAAATGTCAAAAGCAGCAGCAGCAGCAGCAGCAGCAGCAGCAGCAGCAGCTGCTGCTGCTGCTGCAGCAACTGCAACACCAACTGCAGCATAAGCAGCAAATGAGTCGGAATACATATCTGCTGCTGCATGCATTCACTACAGCAGCTTTGCTGCTGCTGTTACATATCTGATGCCCTGTTGCTGCTGTATATTACTGCAGCAGCAGCAGCAGCACCTGCATATATCTGCTGCAGCCCAACTCTATCTACTCCGTTGTCCCCTTACCAACCCCACCAACCTTACCACGACCAGCACCAGCACCACCGCCAGCAGCAGCAGCAGCAGCAGCAGCAGCAGCAGCAGCATCATCATGAGTATCAAAGAGTAGATCAAGAAAAAGGCCATCATGAGCTAATTGTACAGTATGTATTCTTGTATCTTTTTTATGTATTTGTTTATAAATATATTTATGCTTAATTAACCAATGGTCTAATCTATGATTGGTCCATTGGTCATCTAGGCAACAATCCATACCTATAAAATATATTCTATGGGGCTGCAGCAGTACACCTATATATAATGATTCTTGTATACTTATATGTGCTGCATGCGCCTTCTCTCCTATTGCATCTATTATTAATACCTGTATACATATATATAATAATATACATATACATATACATACACATATACATATACATATACATATACATATACATATACATATACATATACATATACATAA
>NW_013563552.1:33410-51147 GCF_000499605.1 Eimeria maxima | reverse complement strand
AATTGCTACCTCTAAGACGCCTTGAGCTTAGGAATCAACAGCTAAGAAAGCTAACCCAAAAGGCAGAAGTCCTAGAAATTTGCTTTCCTCCCCCAGTCCCGCCTAGCCCTAGGGAGGTTGCTGCCATGCGTTGAATATTGAAAGGGCACTCAGTTCATTCACTCTTTGATCCTGTAGCCTTATAACCCCTCACTACTTATGTTTAGGGCCATAAGAGTAAACCATCCCGCTTATCCAACGGTGTTCAAAACTTATCGCATTGGACTCTCACGACAACTGGAGTATTAGAGCAACAACATATCCGGCAGTTAACGTAACTACAAGAAGCAATATGCAGTGTCCTAAATCTGACTTATTTCGTGTAAGTTTCACCTACCGAAATCTATGTGGCACCTCCGTATCTCCGCATTGTAGGCCGCCTTTACTTGGCCAAGTGTATAAACTGCTGTGCACCTTCTACGTGCATGGGGTCCAGGTAGAAGGTAACGTGGCATGAGCATGGCACAATTTCCAGAGTGGAAGTGAAAGGCGTTTCCGTTGGAGTTATTGGGAAAATTTAATAAATGACTTAAGCGGCATAGCAAACCCAGCAGCCTTGGAGTTAAAGCCGTGTTTGTTGTGAACATTCGATTCAATCATTAGGTAACCCCGATGTTGAACATGTTTCTAACCAAAATCAGTGTGCACCAGCCGCCTTGTAGTTCTGGAAAAACCTTGCAGGAGTTCAGGAACGTATGCACAGATCAACAGAAAGACTAGAGAAACATGCTATGAAGAGGTGCGCGTGCTTCCTCAGGTCAATTCTTTTGGCGGCATGTTGTGTCGCGTTGGGGTTGGACTGCCGAGTCTTACTGTCCTCAGAACTACAGTGGAGAATCTCTCAAGCAACTTCCAAGTTCATGCGGCTCAGTACAAAAGCAAATAGAGTTAAGGGGCCCCTTACAGAACAGTACCGGAAGCGGAATATTCCTAAGCTGGGCCCTGGATGGGCCCAGACTTAAGGCTGTCAGTAAAGCAGATGGCGCCAAGGCCAACAAAGAGGGACCGTTGTAGGGAGCGGCGGGGCGATCTAGAGATGCGGTTCTTACAGAGGGATTCGCAATTGTATGTGAGAGGATAGCCGAGTCAATACAACTCGCTTGTGAGGAAGTCGTTGTAGATAGGGTGTCATTCACTGTACAGCCACTTCATCTCTGGCTTCTTGGATCCACCTGAACCTACTGGTTTCAAGCCGGTCCAGTCGCAAAGATGCAAAGTAGCAGATTGCTTCGAATTATGGAAAGAACTGGAATAGTTTGTTGCTTCCAAGGACTTTAAATTTGCAAATTGGATGAGGATAGTATGAAAGAAGCCGTCCCTCTGAAAGCGCTTTCGCACCGGAACTCGCTCTTCACCGAAAGATGACCATATCCTCCAGCATCGGTGGACTACTGGCACCCCACTAATAGCGAAACTTAAGTACAGAACCCTGGAAGTGCTTAGCAATATTGACCTGCTAAGCTCCCAATTTACAATGCAGAGCCTAGAACTCGCCATTAAGATCTGTCGGAAAAGGATGGCCTAGCTTGTCGTAATATGTAATCTTATTTCGGCCCGCCGCAATCGAGCTAAGGGTTGGATACTACTCAGTCACCCGAAATGAATAAAAAATATGCAGTTAAATGCCGGGGGCACGCAACATCAGTGTGACAGTGAGTCTGGAGTCCCCCCAATGCCGATGGGAGCCCAGCATAGAGTGTTATGCCGATGGGAGCCCAGCACAGAAGTCAAATTATTGTGTTGCGGACGACAGGGCGGGCCTATCCATAGCAAAGGACGAAAACGAACATCTCAGGAAACAAACTACTCAAGTCGAATATCTCGGCGATACGATATACCAGCCTCTCTGCGCATGCCACAGATATTGTCACCAAATGGATTTACGCAGAAAAAATTTGCGCTGCCCATGCCTGCGCATGATGCTTGGCCAAGGAGTGCACCTAGATGCTCCTGAGGAACTGCATAATGCAAGCGACCCTCAGGCTCCAGTTTTCTGCTTCGACGAGATTTAATCTGTGTGGAGGTTTAGGCGTGCCCAGAATCGCAGCTTCCTCGGGTTGCTCTTTCCCACTATAACGGTGGTGAGGCTTAGTTGAGCGACTCCCGGAAATGTCGGCGATTTCTGGAGACGTAATGTAGAACTACCGTTAGCGCAATGTTGAGACATCTACGTTGGCCAAGCATTGGCAATGGAGGTCAACGCGATAACTTCAGAACAAACCGCAAACAGCCCTGCGTAAGGCACAGTGAACCTGCGAACTTCGCAAAGTGAGCAGGTGACCCACTACAACCATGGGGCTGCATTAACAACATCTGCCGAACTTCGCTTGTTGGAACGACGTGCCCGGCTCTCTTGTAGGGGTTTTTTATTATTTCCAACATTCTGTAAGGTGTGCACCAAGCTCAGGTTCAGCGGACTCGGCTGGGCTCCAACAACCCCGTCATCGGACAAGACAACTGGCCTAAAGCATATGAGCTGGAGGCACAAGGGTCAAGGGGTTGATTGTTGCATGGCGAACCTCCGTATAGCAAGAAACCAGGGCCATCCCCTTTTTACTTTGTTTGTTCTCCTAGCAGAGGTTGTCAAAATGCTGCTTTTCGAGGCAAAGAAGCTGCTTCATCCATCTGCGATATTGATTAATATGACTTTGTCTCTCGCTTAGGAAGCAGCCGCTGCGGTACAGGCCCCGGTCTTCTCAGTATTTAGGTTTTCTCAATACGTGAGTACCCGGTTGTCCAACTGTCTACTCACCCTCCGTGTCTCCTTCTGAGTAGTGATCTCATTCCATGGACCCAAAGCGAGTTCAACTTGAACGTCTGCGCCTGGATGGTTCAGAGCGGCTATGGTATGACGATACTAAGTCACGCCATGAATTGGCGGCAAAGGGCGCCGACAAACATCGAGTTTTTGTCAGCTCCGATGCTTTTCAGAGAACTACAAATGTTCCAGGAATGCACAAATGGGTGATCATGCTCACAGCGTAGCTGTCAGGAGTTTGCTAATGAATGGGTTGGAAAACTGCGCTTATTACCCGCATGTGCCGACATCATAGCAACTTTGCAGCTTGTGCCAAACAGCGCTGGAAGAGATTCACCACTCTTGCGAGCTTGGATATGCACAGAACTGGAAGAATGATCTGTGGGTGCGGATGCCACCCCTTCCAGCCCCATCAGTTCTTCGCACATTGTGTGACGGCCCCGGAATTCCCTGGCCAGATTGGTTGTTTGCCTGCTAGCGCTTCTCAAAGGCCTGCTTGTGGAACTACGTTCCCCTTTTCATACCTCTGCAGGCTGTAATTCATTGCAGAAGCGGCTCATGCGTTGCTTTGTACGCCTTTTCCCTTTTCCGGATACCGAGTTTCTCTGCTTCTCTGCGCTTCTGCATTTTTTCATTTTCTAGATGGGGCTCGAATTCACACCCCAGCATACATAAGTTTATTTTGCAGATCATGTCCACACCCGCTGTCATTTTTCCTCGTCTCCGGGAATATGCTCCATCCTTTCTCCTTTTGTTGCGTGGGTGTTCCATAAGCTCGGAACAGTCAACCCCTTCATCTCAAATCCCCTATCGGCTGGTTACCGATTGCCGTCCTCCATGGTCTTTCATTGCTATAAATCTTCAAGGTTAAGGCTCCAACCAGGTCGTTGGGCACCTGTTGACTGGTTACTGATTCATCATACTATAGCCGCCTTCCTCTAGCTTCCCTTCCTCAGTACTTCCCAACTCTTCTATATCCTGTTCTTTTGCGGTCTCACAAGACCGCAAAAGAACAGGATATAGAAGAGTCGGCAGGCATCACAGTGCCTGCCGAAAATCGTTTGAAGAGTGGATACGTTCGGAGAAGTTGTACCCTTGGTTAGATAGCCACCATTGTTGTGCCTCCCATTCTAATAACGAAGAAGCCAATGGTAAATTTAACTATTTTGGTGCTTGTTGGAGACGAAAACCGACATACAGTATCTCCTGCACTGAGTACTTCCTGGCAGCCGCCATATGTGGATGGTCGGCTGAGGTGAAAGCATTCCTCGTGAATTGTTTTGGCTCTAGAAGCACTTTTCTGTGGTTTGCATGCACGAGTTAGGTTCAACTCAACTCGACGAGGCTGCCAGCCGTTGGCCGCCTCTCCACCAGACTGCAGATCATGTTCAGTGCCCATCCTTCTAAAGAGTGGAAGGCTGGGATTTAACAGATTTGGGGAGAGTTCCCAAAATTTGCTGTTATGTCCAGATGAGTTCGAGGCACCTTCTATCCTCAGAGTTGTCCTCTCCTCCTTCAGGATCCCCTTTGTGTGGGTATAAGTTTCGTTCCACGCACGTGTAAGACAGCTCCGTGAACGTACGCATTGACCATTACAACCTTCAACAGGGTCAAATTCTTATGGGGAGAGTTCCGTAAAAAGCACGTGAAGTCCAGCGTCAGCCGCTAGGCGTCCTGACCACAGCAGTTCAAGTGCCTGGAGCAGCGAGAAGAGAAGTGTCTTTCCACGTGTTGCAACGCGTTGCAGCGTTCCACGGGAAGGCAGTCCCACAGTTGCACACAACCACGTTTTTGCACCATTTGGCACAGAAATATCACATACATCTACTTGCAAGCATCCTATTTGCGTTCAGGCTGCCTGGTAAGGCCGGGTGTGGGTTCTCGCGCTTTCTCCGGACGGTCGCAAGTATTTTTAAATGGAGAGCCGAACACACCAAGGCTTCTCGCCGAAAGACTCAGGAAATATCAACTAACCTATAAAGCTACATCGTTGAGCACATTTTCAATGCTCCAACTAATCTAGCATGCTCCGTCCGTATTACAGGGTTACTGCATTGTGCCAACTACAGAGTTCTGCAGGCCGACTGCCGTACAACGCGAATGTTAAAATTTACCGCCGCCTCAATCTCTCATTAGTAAAAGTTTTCGACAACCCACAACATACTGGTTTAAGCAGTTCTCCCTGTTAAGGGAAGTATAATGAACTTGCTCTAGAACAGGTCCAGTCGTTGCGGTCCGTCACAAGCTCTGCAGTGCCTCCTTAAGGGACCATCATTGCGGGGTCACTGAAGCACGCTTGGAGGAGTTCACCATATATGCTCTTTATTCTAAGCGACAGGCTAGCATTACATTGAATGCGAACATTTTACAATTGTTTGGGCACACCAGACACACAAGATATCTGAGGTACCATGACTCGCAGCAGCCGTACGCCAATATGCAATGCAACGTCCCCGCCTCACACCTGCAGGCGGTTAAACTTGTATTTCTTGTTCCATTGGCATTTTTGGCTGTATTGACATCCGCTTCAAGTGAAAATCCATCAAGTTCTACAGAAGCTGCCGTTGAATTAGATCAAACAGAAGCCCCGTCGCAGCAATTCCAGGGACCGGAGGCATATGATGAGGAAGCTAGCCGTACCGTTATTCGCAAGAACCACATAGCGATTTTAGCACACTCAGTAATACTACTTGCAGTCCTGCGCATTACGGTTGCATCCAAAAAGGCTGCCGCTGTGAAAGTGAGACTGTCTGCCCCGCAGATCCGGTAGTTTCACACTTCCGTGACGATTACTCGTCGCACAAGGCAGCTCCACTTTATTTAACCCAGGGATCAGCATGAATTTCTACAATCAATACGGCTGCTGCAGATTTCTGCAGGGGGATTGGAGCAGCTCACATTGAGTAGCAGAAGCGCCTTCTAACGCTACACATGAACGAGGATTACTCGCCATCTTTACTAATGGCGAAACTTTTCAGTTGATGCTTTGGTCATGGGCTACCATTACGTGCTGCGAAAATCAATCCGTACTAAAGATTGTCTGGACTTACGTGTGGGGTACTGCAGACTCCTTCAGGGGGAGGGGAGAAGCTCGCGTTAAGCTGCACAAGTGCCTTATAACTCTACACATAAACGAGGAGTACTCTCCACCGAAGGATGGAACTTTTCAGTTGATGCTCTGGTCATGTGATCCCATTACGTGCTGCGAAAATCAATGTGTGCTGAACACTGTCTCGACTTACCTGTCGTTCAAGCAAATTTGGCTTGAGAGCAACAAATGCATGCTGAGTGTACGACTTCGCTTTGGCTGCTGAATGCAAGCATAATAATACTTCTGCTGTGGATGAAGCTGGTGCACCGTTTGCTCTACTGTAAACAGCAGGTGTCTTTCCTGCTCTACCGCGCACATCATAGGGGCAAGCTGAGAACGTATTTGGTGTCTTTGCCACACGTAGGACGTGGGATTGAGTTGATTTCGTCAAATTCCAAAAAGGTCCTCATGTAGTAGGCATAGCTCGGGAGCCGCTGATTCAAGCCTTGGTTGACTCCGGGGGAAAAGAATGTAGGCTGCTGCGAGCGCAGGAGGTGGGTATCCTGTTTAGGCTCTTACAGACTCAATTGTCGTCGTTGCTGGCCGAGTACATTGCGAAGCACGTATCTTGTTGGCGAAGCTCGTATCTTGTCGGCTAATGGCGGCGGCGTGGGCTATTAGTGCGTATTGCCCGTTGGAAAGTGCTGTAGCGCTACCTACAATCGTCGCCACCTAATATTTGCTCGATTATATTCGTGGGAACTTCTGCGCACGAAATGGGGTTGAAGACGGTTTAAAGCTTCAAACTTGTCGAGTCTAAGTCTTCGTGTATGGGACGTCACAGGCTGTTGTTGCTTTGATCTCTTTCCTGTTCACCGGTCTAGATTGTGCTAAGGTATTGCAGATTTCCCTGCTACGGCTCCTGGAGAGGTTGCCTCACCAGTTGATTGTCAAGGTACTGTTCGCTTGCTCTCTAATCCCAGCAGTAGCGGTAATACTATAGAAGAGCCGAGTGTTATCCATCCATACCAGGCGTAAAAAGCGTTCGTTCTGAAAAGAAACAGGTGCCAGGCCAACTGAACTCGTTTATGTTTTAGGAAGTAGTTTATGGCTGCCTGTACAGTGCTCGGGTAGACTGGGCTGAGGCGCTACGCCAAAAAGGGATCAGGGGTTTAGGGATGCTTTGGGAACCCAACGTTTGCCGTGGACACCCGTATCGCTTACTAGAGGCACGGGGGTATTTCACGGAATTCGTGAGAGCAATGAGGACATGTGAGAGCAATGCAGCATCTTTGAGCTGTCCTAATTCCAGACTGTTCGTTTGTACAAGGTGGTGGAATGCTGCATGGGAGGGGTGTTCGGGCTAGAAAACGTAGGAACGTATGTCACATTGGAATGACGGATGCATCGAGGGTAGGTGGAATGATGCGAGGCGAGTTGGTGACATCTTTTGTAGCACGTGTTGTACGTGTCGTGCACGTATTCGTAACGGCCGTAGGCTGGCGGCAGAGTGACACCGTAGAACCTTGTAAAGCGGAGTGTGGTAGTGGATGGGAGGTGTCAGTTAGGCTTGGTGGCTTGCTCCATTTGTGCTAGAACGCGACCGAGGTGCTCTGGAGTTTTGGCCAGCCTCCAGTGTAACTGAGGTTGGTATGTGGAAGTCAGGTCCGTCTTCCAGCAGCTCGAGGCGTTACTACAAAGAGGTTGTGCCACTGTTGGGCGAGGTGAATTGGTACAGCTTGTGACAGGATGGGCCTAAATTGTTGCCGAAACTGTTAGGAGTGTGTGGCGAAAATGATGCATCTGCGGTTCATCAATGTTGTTACATATCTGGACCAGTGGGTAGGGTTTACATATGTTCATGGAGGCATTGATGCACGCCTTATGCAAGTTGCGGTAAACACACGGGTGGTGGGGAGATGATGTTGTTGTTTTGTGAGCAGGCTGTACGTTTGCAGCGTACTGGGTTGAGCATCCTTCTGCATCCTGAAGGAGGAGACGCAGTGGAAGGGTTGAAGGAAGTTGGGCGTGTGTCATGGTGCTACTGTTGAGTGACAAACGCGCAACTTTGGCGCCTCTCCGCCTGTACGTCAGTTTCAGGCCAAAGCAAAAGCCAATAACGGCGAAGAGTTGTTATGGAGAAGACTGGTGAGATGGAACTGGGTGCGGCACTTACGATGCATCACTTTAATGGTGTAATTCTGGGCTTAGAGAGTGAGGCCTAACTGTGTGCATGCATCGACGCATCTGCACGTGAAGTTCCAGTTTAGAAGCTTGAGTAGCGGGAGTGGCTAGTTTTCGGGCAATTTTGGTTCCTTCGCATGCTACGAGGAGGAGAGAGCTATTAAATGGTGCGTGTACGGCATCAGTGGGCTAAACATAAGTGTACGTTATATGCGGAATGACTTCGGCTCAAGCCAAAGACGGAAGTAGGGACGAAGCCGAGTGGGTGAAGCGGGCATGCTTCGGCAGGCAGATCTTGCCTTTGTGGGCTTGGCGAGAGCATGATTCCCGTAAAAACTGTTACGTCTAGCAACGTGTTGCTGCGACCGAGCAAGCAGCACAACACCATTCGCACTATGCTCGGGAAGAATTGAGTGTGCTGCTGCGCCCGAGCAAGCAGCACAACACCATGCGCGCTGTGCACGGGAAGGCTGACTAAAGAAGCGCCGTCGTTATGCTGCCGTTTGGCCACTTTGCAACGCCTGGTGGCCACGCAACTCTGGCTTTGCCACGGTTGTTTGAGGGAACAACGCATTGTCTGCAACTCAAAAGACCGTATGTCGTTCTTCTCTGTAGGAAACTGAGGAATCTGCAAGTATGCCCCACCCAGGTAGAAACAAAGGCTAGCAGGAAGTGTTGTGCCTTGCCTCTGTGCTGAGGTGGTTCGTTGTAAGCGGGCGGCAAGGCATCGGTGGCCTGACAAACGCTGTCTCCGTCCTACGAGGAGCTGCGACAGCTTGAGCCCTGATGAAGCTCCCTGATGGGTAGGGTGAACGTTCGGTACTCCGAATAGCTATAGCGAATAGCAAACTGTCCCTAGCCAAATGCTTGTTTTCGAACGTTCGTTCCTGCCCCTTATTCTGAAGTGTAATGCGTGGGCTGTGTAGAGTTTTCCGGGGACGTGGCAGTCGCAGGCCATAGCTACGAACAGGCTGTGTTGTGAAAGGATGAGCGTTACTACAGGCGTCGCTTGAGGATGGGTCTTCTTATGGGAGTTGACAGCTCTTATTTAAGTTTCGCGTGAAGTGGTCGGTTCAACTGAGTCTTGCAACGTGAGCGTCAGCTGCAGGTGGTGTAAATGTATGCGCCCCTCAACGATTGCTCTCCTGCAGTTACGCAAGTTTCGCATTGCGCCGGAGGCTTGTTCATGCTGATTCAGGATGTAGGTTTTGGAATCTGAGCATGAAGAGCATGGGCTTGCCGTGCATCCCCGGGAACAATATTGGTTTGGTTTTGTTAAGTTCGCCTTGATTTGCGTTGAAGAGGTGGTTGCACACAGCAGTGTGAACTGGCTGGTTCTGCTAAGCGTAATGAGGGTGGTCAAGACCTTTTAACGGCTCAAAAACCATTCACAGTCCAAAAGGACATGGTTTGAAAAGCGAACACATAGAAATTGCGTTCATACTTTAAAACGACAGTAAGCTCGACGGAGCGCCTTCAGCAAGCATCTTCGCGAGATGTTGTGTGCAGTTGCCTTGGTGGTGGTTCGGGTAAGTTCGAAGCGTTGTGCCTGCGTATGTAGATACAAGTTTTATTTGGTTCCGGTGTATATGCTAACCGTGAGCACGAGGTCAGTTGACAAATCGTGCCAATAATAAGCCTTCACGCACGAATTGCCTTGGACTGCGTTCAGGCTTACTACCTCTTGGGATCCTCACTGTTATTGACCGAGCTTGTAAGTTTCTAGTGTCACTCGAGACGATTGCTTTCACCCTGCACAGAAGAACTGCGGCGTTTGTGGTGAAGGGTTCCTTCGGTTTAAAATTCTGTGTATGGTCTCTGGAAGGTGTGCACGCACTTTCCTTGCATGGTGTGGTTGTGCAGCCAGTAAGTCGTTGCACTTGGTGGAAGTCTCGTTGCCACTTGTGTTTGCCATGCTGCGTGGTGTGCACAAGCTGACTGAGATAATGCAGAGCTGGCGGTATGCGGATTGAGAAGTTTGTCTTGTGCTGGACTCACTGGTTGTCACCGCGTTAGCCTTGTTGAAGCTGCGTCGTTTGGGGACGGATTGCTCTCTTTTTGATGCTTTCGTTGTCGGCCGTGGTTTTCGATGCGAGTGTGAGTTATGACCTTGTCTCTAGTGCAGGAAGTGTGTCAGGTGTCCGACTCTACATTTCACTGCTTTAGAGGAAACAAGCACTGTGCGCGCCCTTCTTTGAAGCATCCAACAACCAATACGTTACTCTTTGGGGGTCTCGGAGACGCAGTTTGTGATTCGCGTGTATGCGGCTTCTGGCAGTATGAGTGAACTCATTTAAGAGCCTGTCTGAAGGAATGGAAGTCTGCTGGTGCGTTTAATGGCAGCCTTGCCCCAATTTACTTCAGGATATTCGGGTTTTGTATTTATTGCGGAGGGAGGATGGTCACTTTGTCGGCGCTCAGAAAGTAAGTGTCTGCCCCCATGCCTCTGCGCTTTGCGAGTGCTGCTTTGCACGACGCCATAGCACTAGACGTGGCATAAAAATGTCCATACACAGTTTCCCAATGGAATAGCTTGGTTCATTTGATTTGCATGCGTTAGAAAGCACTAGCGCAAGTTATTAGGAATTGCAGTTAGACCTGAGCTCATTGTGAGCAAGGGACCTTCAATCGGGAGTATCTTGCACCTGCGTGGATTAGCGGTAGACACGGGCTAGGATGAGGAGCTCTCACATATCTCCAACTCGTTGACCTGGGTTAGTTTGCATCCTTTTGAAGTCTTACGCACAATGTTGCCAAGGCGAAGGCCATATGGGCTGCATATGTCTTGCGGGCGCCTCGATTTCACTGCCCTGCTGCAATTTTTTCTTTGCAGTGTCTCGGCTGGTTGCCCTGTCGTTACTACGTGGATGTGCCATGTAAAGTAGAGCGGTGGTTTATATCCCCTGCTGACATTGATTGAGCCGACGTGCGCATCGGGCAAACACACTAACCTGTCGGGCAAGGGCCCCTATGCTCAGTAGAGAGTGACTTCATACTTTATTATCGGGTCCTCTATCTGGGAGGTTGATGTTGGCGTATTGCGCGGAAGGGATACAAGCCTGGTTGCTCTCAGCATGGACTACAGCACTTTGTTGTTGCCGGCAGGTTGCCTCCTGCGAAGCTTATTTGACAAGCGTGTGGCTTGTAGGTGACCAGGGCAGTGTGCTACGCTTGGCTGTGTTCGGCCGCATGCTACTTCACTGGGTGCAAACTCCAGTCGGACCAGAACTGGAGCATTTGCTGACGAATGAGCAGTAGCATATTCCACTGTGCTGCTTGCCTACTGGTCCCAAGATCTCACCGGAGCCTTAGTATTCAGTTTAAAACAAACTAGCAAACTACTTCAGCAGTTGATGCAGTTTTAGCTGTGGAATGTGCTTGGTCGACCCATCACGATATTTAAAGAGAGTGCGCCTTTGGGGACTAAGGGGAGCCAAATACGTACAGCTGGAGGGGAGGGTGGGCTTCGGTGAGCTGTGGTCCGTGTGACTAAGTGTGCTGGAGTTCATTTTGAATGCATCGTTTTGCGCTTATTGAGAAGGAACCGGGTTGAAGACAGTTGTGTCTGAGGGCGCGCGACCAGTGCAGAATGTTAATTACAAAATTTGCATGCTGTGTCTAGGCGCATGACTGTGCGGTTTTGGGTAGACTTGAACATGATTGGAGGAGGGTGCCAAGCGCTGCATATGGGTGTGTGTGCGCGCCTAGCTTGGTAACGACCGCACATTTGAGTCCGGTCTTGCTGGTGCTCGGCTCATCTCTTCTTAACATGAAAGGAAGGGAATTAAATGGTTTACTTCGCACAACCTAACGAACAGGAACCCACTAAGGTCGTGCAGGTTAAACGAAGGGACTTCTTTTACCTCAGTTTGCTCCAATAGTACCCCTTATTCTCTCCTCTGCTTCCCTTAGTTTCGATGCACTTTTACCCCTGGTGGTTGCCATATGCCGTGCTCGGGTCACTTGCGCTATTCGTCAATACTATCTTGGTTGGGATTTCGTGGAAGCACCTTTTTAGCAAACTGTAACAACTACCGTCAACTCCCCCATCAGGGTGAAACGAGCAAATAGGACAAAGACTGGCTGGCGCAACAAAAGGGGTTGGAAAAGGCAAGCCGGCCCTCCGCCGCAAGATAACTTTAGGCGGAGACGGCGATTTCCAACCGCTGGGAGCAGGGCGCCTGGAGGTTGGTGAGGGGTGGCAGTTGCTCCTAAGAAATTCTTATCTTCAGTGCTTTGGCTGCATTGCAGCTTGCAGGCGTCCTTGAACAAGATCGAGGGCTCTCCATCCAGGCGGTTTTGTTGCTGGCACCTGCCCCGATGAGTCATGCGTTGGTATAACGAGCTCCGAGCTCCCAAAGGGCTCAAAAGCACAAGCTGAGAGTTCCCACAAGCTGCACACCTACCCTCCAGACCCCAGAACTTCTGCTGCTGCTGCTCACAGACGTTCGAAGGGGCCTAACGCTTTCACGGAAAAGTGTCCTGTCATGGTGTTTCTAGTGTAAATTGCCTCTGCCCCTTTTCTTGCCCACTACACACCTCCGTGATTCTCTGCACAAGGGACGTTAGAGGAAATTCCAATGCCCATCCGAGCCTTCGTGAATAAAATAACACATACAAAAGAGGAAAGTCTCATGCATGGCTTCGAAACATGTTCGGTATTCATGTCCTTTCTGTTATGCTCCGTTGATTTGCAGCTGGCCACCAGAATGGGGGAGGCGTTCACTACCCCAAACTCTAGTGGCCGGCGGGACTGTATGCTTTGAAAAGGTTGTGTACCGACTTTAAAAAGGTAAATGTGAGGCTCATAACTCAAGAAGCACTGAAGGTCGTCCCCGTCTGGCCTTCTCGCTGCCAGCAAACAACGGACACAGCATAAACTGTTGAACCTGGCACTACTGCATTGGGAAGTTGCAGTTAGCTGGATACGACTCCTGGTGTCCATCCCGAGAAGTTTACATCTAAAAAAGCATTGGAAAACAGGGGGGAAAGAGACGCACACTCCGGAAAAACGGCATTTGGCGGTGTGCACTGACCTGTCGGGCCCACATGGAAGCATACAACCCGTTTGGCTTCTGCAGCAGCTGCTCGTGCGTTCCGATTTCCGCGACTCGGCCTCTGTCGAGGACAGCAATTGCGTCGGCTCCAGCAACTGTTGACAGGCGATGGGCAATCAACAGGGTGGTGCGGCCACGCGATATCGCTTGCAGGGCCTGCTAGCAAGTTAAACATTAAAATAACCCACACATACAGCGACTGGCTTCACGTTATGAGGGCAGTATCGCGTGGGTCACCCCCTAGAATCAACTATTTGCAGTACCGAACTCCCTTCAGGCAGCGTACATGCATCAGGATATACATAAAAGCATACAATCTATGCACGATTGTGTAGGTATGGGGTTCTTGGGAGGTGCACCCATACCCATAGTAGGAGGTCGGGAACGGGGAAAAGGCTGAGACCCACCTTAAGGATTTTGTGTTCGGTGTGGAGATCCAAGGCGCTGGTCGCCTCGTCAAATACCACAATATCTGGGTTACGCAACAGGCACCGAGCAATTCCTACGCGTTGCTTTTCCCCCCCGCTAAGCCGAAGGCCTCGGTCACCCACAGGCGTGTCGAGCCCGTCGGGAAGCGACTCCACCAATTCTGCCAGCTCCGCTAAGCGGATTGCCTCCTGTGCGCAGAGGACGCAACGCTACTAAATATACTGACAGAAACGCGGGGATTAGCTGAGCTGACATGCGTTTAACTGCGAGCGCAAATTGTCGTTTGGTGCAGCAAGCCAACAGAGGCACATTACACAAGCTCTGCTCTGCTGGATGCAGATGGGAGAGTCCAACATGGTTATCCACTCGATAGTAGCGACAAAGCTCCAAAAGGCACCTTCACTTGTTCGTCTGTGGCATGTGGGCTGCCGTAGCGCAAGTTAAATCCGAGAGATTCGTTGAACAGCGCCACATCTTGGGGGACCACTCCTATGTGCTGTCTGTGCAAAGCCCAGGGTGCGCAACAGCAGCAGCAGGAGCCCGCCTAAGTGCTACCCGTAAAGCCCTGACCCCGTGCGATTCAGCATTAATTCACACACCTTGTTTGGAAAACCTCCGAATTGCAACACGTCAGCAAAGGTACTATTATGCAGCAGTGTTCTCGCCATACATCAACATATCTGTTTGTGCCAGAATTAGTTTGTTAGAACAGCATCAATCGCACAGCCAACTGCAAGGTACCTGAATGACATGATGGGAAGGGTCTTGAGGTCCTGTCCATCTATAGACACGACGCCGCTGATGGGGTCCGCAAGCCGATACAAGAGGCGAATCAGCGTGGTCTTGCCCGAGCCCGACTCCCCAACCAAGGCCACTCGGCTGCCAGCTGGCACTTGAAGCGAGAATCCATCTAAGACCAGCTTGCCCCCGCCGTGTACACCTGTAGAGGTTTGGTGCATTTTGCACGACTCCTGGTTTTGCGGCGACGGATGTACAGACGATTGGTCCAAAGAGTGGGAGGGAGGATAAGCGAATTTAACGTCTCTAAACTCCACTGCACCGCCACGCAAGTGAAATGCAACCGGGTTCGGTGGGTCCTGCACCAGGGGTCGCAACTGCAACAGCTGCTGCAGCTTTTCCAAATCTATTGTATTCAGCGTCAGCTCTCTGTAGGCAGTTCCAATGAAGTTGAGAGGAATCGCCAGCTGCAGCACAGAAACCCCGCCCCTGAGAAGCCACGTAATCATTGACCCAAGGAAGCAGCATAGATAACAGGCAAGTGTATGACTAAACATCAATAAACTCCAGAAACACACAGACTGAGACGCATGTTGTCAGTAGCACCGCGAAGACGGCAATACCGCCGTTCGTCAGTTCGTCAACCCCCATACTCTTGTTTGCTCGTACGCGCATCTGATATTCAAGCATACAGGAGAGCATGCATGCTGGCTTGAAAGGTGTTATGTTTGGATCACCTGCAGGAGCAGCGTGCTGACGAGTACAATTTGGCCAACAGGAGCTGCCCCTGAAGCTACGAGGTTGGCGGTGTGCAGGAGGGAGAGGGTGAGTCCACTGGTGAAGATGAGTTGCTGTCCGAAGTTCAGAAGCGCCAACGACTCGTTCACTTTCGCCATTTGATTCTCCAGTTGCCTCTGCACCGCCCCAAAGCGCTCCGCCTCCTGCGCCTCCGCCGTGAAGTAACGCACCACCTCCGCGTTTCCCAGCGAGTCCACCAGCAGCCCTGAAGATAGAAGACGCTAAAATGCCTGGCCAACTCCAACCGCACCTTCACCACACGTTTCTACGAAACCGTTAAGGGCAGGCCAAATGCAATGCGAGACACACAAAACCCTAGAAATCGAAACTCTAAGGACGCGCAGAGGGCCCCCGGTTTTCTGGAAACCCCTCGGCGTCCTGGGGACCCCCAGCACTACCATAAGGCCGTTGTGACCCCCTTACAGCTGAAAGCGGTCAGTGGCTACAACGGTTCTTAAAGGCCTTCAGGGGCCTTGTAAGGGCCCCCTTGGCCCCGTATTGACATCTGTCAGTTGGCCTTAATATACTGTGTTTCCTACCGGCGCTGAGCCCCTCTAGGCGATTCATCTCGCGCCTCAGTTTGGCCCTGCGGGTGGTGACAGCGGCTGTAAAGGCCCAGTAAGTCGAGATGGTGGCCACAGCTGTTGCTGCGACGGTCCAACCAACTCTCAGCTTCAGAAGAACCAACACCATCAAAAACTCGAGCGTCGTGGGCACAACCTGCAGCAACCACAGCAGCAGAAGTTGTTGCGATTGTGGCAGGATCAAGGGCAGCACCAGCAGCTGCAGCACACACCGTTCAAACACAGCATTACACCCCAAAGACTTTATGCGTTACAAGCAGATCTTGCCTGGAACAGTAATACGTTCAGAAGCAGCGATATTGCCTTTGTCCCTCGAGTCAAGACAGCCGTTAGTTCGCCCACCTGCACAAGCAGCTCATCGCAGGTGTAGCAAGAACAGCATGCAGCAAATGCAAACCTAAGGACTGAAGGAAGACTCGGGCAAGCAAGCAATACCAAGAAACAACAGCTGCACCAGCACCAATGCCAGCAGCAGCACGAGCACAAGAAGTACTTTGTTGTTGCTGCTGAACGAAGTAGCATGCATGTGAGCAAACGCCGCTGCAGCCAACTCTCGCGAGGCCCTCTGAGACACCCGAGTGAAAAGAGCAGTGCGCAGCTCCGTGAACGCTGCAGCACAGTAACAGCAGCAATAATAAGAGCACACATTAGTAAAAACAAACCCGGCAAAGCAGGTGTACACATAGGCTGCAGCAAATGCTCCTGTCGTCTGCAGTGTAAATTGCAACTACCTGTGCGGCCTTCGTACCTGAGGCCCCCAGTCTGGCCAGTGGGTAACAAATGGCGAGACTAGCTGGAAGCGCGGGGTGCAACAGGGTCCCTGGGACCATCGTTCCCGTAGCTCCTGCTGCCGCTTCAGCAGCAGCTGTTGCAACAGCTGCTGCTGCTTGAGTTGCTTCTGCTGCAGCGGTCTGCGTGAAGTGATCTATAAGACCCGCCAAAGCCACAGGGGCTGCAATAGTCAGACACTTGGCTGCCAGTAGAGAGGTCACTGCTCCCACAACTCGCACCTTTAATGGGCGACTAGCCGGCCACAAGGCTGCAGCAAGAAGACTCCACAGGCTCTTCGCCGAGCTCCCATCTCGTCTTAACTCCGAGCTGTCTGCAACAAACAGCTGCGCTCTGCTGTTTCCGCGAATTTTGCCGCTGCCACTGCTCCTGCTGCCACGCTTCATCGTGCTGCTGTTACTGTGGCGCCACTCTCTGTCACTGCTGCTTCTACTGAGGCAAGTGCTGCAAGCAGCAGGATGGCCGCCGGATTCTGGCGGACGTCCCCCTCCCAGGTCCTCGCAGGCGGTGCTGCTGTTACCCTTACCCCTGCTTGCATTCACAGCTTTCGACAAACCACGGCTGTAGCTGGTGAATGGTTGTGTGAAGCAGCACGGCAGTCCCAAAGATGATTGTGTGCAATGTGATGAAGCAGCGGCCCGGGGGACGGCTGCAAGGGCCAGAGAGCAGGGACCACGCACAAGAATAGAGGAGTAGCCGGTGGGATAGAGATTGCTGCCGCCACTGTAGCCGCTGGGGATCCCATGAAGGGACCCTCCAGTGGCTACAGCCACGCGCGTACGTGTCTGCAGAGCAGCAAGTGGTTCAGGTGAAGCAGCCGCTGCAGGTGCTGCTGCTCCAGTCGAACAAGCCGGTGCTGTAGTAACGCGCCAAGTGCGGTGGCCCGTGCATGAGATGCGGTGTAACCGTGTTGCTGCTGTGTTCTTCAGGAGCCAGACGGCCCCTGGGGACACCCGCATAGCCTAAAGTGCAGCCTTAGGGGCCAGCGGAATGCGAGTTATTCGTCGTCTTCGGTTCATCCCAGGAGATGTCATCCTACATATATGCATATTCATGTGACAGATTCATATGCACGCACAGGGAGTATTGCATTATGCGCATGCGCATCCACTGCTGTGACTTGTACTGTGGTGGGCAGATTTGTGAAGTCTCTGCGGAAGAGCCCTAAACACCTTTCCTGCATGCATGAGTCAACCCTAGATGTGCGCTCGCATGTGCATGTGCATGCGTGCTGCGGGCCTTCTTTGGCTGCTACTTTTCCGATGATTTTCTCTTTTCCTCCCCAGGGGTTCCAGTGCAACACTTTGTCCCAGAACCCCCCCCCCCCCCG
>NW_013563552.1:0-33310 GCF_000499605.1 Eimeria maxima | reverse complement strand
AACCCCCCCCCCCCCCCACTGGAGAAGGAGGATATATTTCCCCCCTCAAACAACTGAGTTCTCTCGGTCTTCTTGTATATTCTTATAATTTATTTCATAGCTAGCTGAAGTGGAGACCGAAAAGAGAGCACGTTCGAGGGGTAACTGGGGCCCCCTTGGGGCCCCACACTGATATGCATGGCTACCGCAGACAGTCTACTGTATCTTCTGCCTTCGCTGCTATAATTCTAAGCTTTCAAATAAGTCTTAACACAAATTATTGAAGGTGCAGCAGAAACGGGGGAGAAGTGCAAAGAAGAAGGAAACGAATTCTGCAGCACCAAGCACCAGGGTTCACGCTTCCACTATTGTGCTTGAGAAGTGGTTCTTGACTTTAACAATGCACGTTTGAATCGGATATTGATGTGTTTGTTTCTCTATTCTCAAGAATGGACAGCCTTGAGGCGGTATGTTGGGAGGATCCCACCTCCGGGTTTGTCCGCGTGCAACAGGGGCCCGAGCGCCGTCAAAAGAGTTTTAGCCTCCTCTCCTACCTCTAGGTGACATAGGGGCAGCAACAGCGTTGGGCTTGTTGTGTGTAAAGGAAGCAAAGATATATTTTTGCATGAACTGCAGCACATATTGCTGCAGCCTGCGTTCCTTGGCGACTACGCACGCAGGCACAGCACGCAGTACCCTCTATACAGCATGAGGCAATACCATATACAGCCGTTCCACATATCTTTGGCCCTCACCAGGCAGCCTGCGCACGAGTAACATTATGCGTAATATCAGCGTCAGAAAGCCAGTGCTGGAGGAACGGAGGCCTGCAACTACAACACTTCAGCGGGCTGCGTCATCCTCAAGTCTCCAAAGTTCTCTGACTGCTAACCTCCCACGATTTGAGCCCAGAAGTTCAAAGCCTAAGGCCTGTAAAGGGCACCGAACAGCAGGTTTTAGAGCTACTCAGGAAAACCAGGGTGGGTGCCGCTGGAGCACTGAGAATTGGCAAATAAGCATCATCAATCCAGCTGTTACAGGCATCACAACTCGAAGCAGCTAGACGGAAGGGCCAGTCTTGCGTGCCGCTTCTCCTTCAGCTTGTCAGCTGCAGCGGAAGCTGCTTCGGCACCCGGAGGTGTGGGGATTCAGTGTAGCGAGACAAGCGTGCACACATTCTCCGGGTCCCGTGGCTAGCGAGGGCCTTTCAACATTCACTATGCGGCAGCATAAATAAATGAGTTCCTCCTGCCTGTGGCCGGCGGGCACAAACAGGGGCACCTAAATGTGGCCAACCGCTGAAGCCTGATGTCTGTAGCTTCTACAAGAAGCTTACCAGCAACAAGCACAAGGAAGAGATGAAGTATTCCCCTCATCACCAGCGGCAAGACTTGCATGCAGTTGAAAAGGAGACGTGTAACCTGTGGGGCCGCTTATGTGAGCACTTAGGTCCTACAAACTCAACTGAATTGACTAAACAAG
This sequence comes from Eimeria maxima, assembly GCF_000499605.1. NCBI lineage: Eukaryota > Apicomplexa > Conoidasida > Eucoccidiorida > Eimeriidae > Eimeria > Eimeria maxima. The sequence goes on along the minus strand of NW_013563552.1, from coordinate 31,849 downwards.
CGGCGAGGAAATTCTACGTGGAAATAAAAGCGTAACCTGTTGCTGCATGCGGGTTCAGCACCCCGTTGTTGCTCTGAGTTCGAGTCTCCTGAATCAATGAAACAAGGCCCGAGGGGCCTTCATGCAGTTGCCTCTCGGTTAAGAGACAGCCGCAAAGAACCCCAACACACGCACATGGGGTCGATAACTCCCCCAGCAAGATGTAAAATCGCACAGGCTGCACCTGCACCACGGGCCTACTGCGTAACCCCCCAAAACACACACAGCGGCTGGCCCGCGTGCAATATGTCCGAACGCTACTGTGCATCCACAGCAGCAACACGAACAACAGTAGCAAGCAGCAGCTGCTGTGAGACATGCAACAGCATGTGCAGCATCTGCTGCAGCCGCCATAGCAGCAGTAGCACTGTGCCGGTACACACCGGTTGCTAATCTGAGCAGCAATCAGTATTCCTTATTGATGACGAGCGGCTTGTCCGAGAAGGTCGTGGGCGTGTCTATCTTTATCAGGCAGCAGACACCAATACAACTCCCGAGAAACAATACCAGCATAATCAACAGCTGGGCCAACAGGTTCTGACATATCCACGCACAACAGCACACACAGCCCTGTTTTTCATGCACCTCGGAACACACTATCCTCCTCCATTTACACGCCATAGAGTTGTCTGCCGGCCATATGCTGCCCTACTGGCGCAGCACCACCAGCTTCAGCACGAGCAGCAGCAGCAGCAGTGCTGCTGCAGTCACCCTTGGGGCCACAGCTTTGAATAGTTACTGCTGACATGGGCACAGAACCACGCGGTGAAAGAGACACGGATTATCAACATGCTTCGACCGTGGCATTCGCTTCATAGACTTCAGCGGGGGAAGCGGGGGAACTGTCTGAGGGGCATCACAGCAGCAGCTATTGCATTGAATTTCCTACTCCTCCTACACTGTCTGTGCACCAATAGTGCGGTACTTACCGCTGTAATGTAGTTGAAAGGAGAGGACTGCGAGGATTGCTCTTCGCTTGTTGCTGCCCTTGCGCACGCAGCCGCTGTGATGACCAGCAGCAGCGCCAGTAGCGCTCTAAGGCTTTTCATGGTGGAAAGATGTTCGCCTTCACGGGAAGCAGGGCAAATAAAATATTTAGTTCCTCAATTCCCCTCGATCTGGCTCAATAAGGGGCCGCTTTTGATTCCTCGAGAAGCATCGGTCTGTTTCCGTGGTGTGTACGGGCTTGAAAAACTTCTGACGACGCACTTTAATTATTTCTTTGTTCATGCCGAAGAACTGGCCCTGCATAAGCGATAGTAAGGTGTTTTAAAACGTGTTTCATGAAAGAGTTTCGCTACAACTCAACTATAGCCCCAGGGCCCTGTTTGATTCAGTTCGGCCGTTTGGGTCTGCATGAGCCCTTCGAGAAAATTCCTCTTGCTGGGGTTAGAAGAATTTTCTCGCCTTCAATTTTTGTGCTTCATCATGGCGAAGGCGATAATTTGGTGCCATTTTGCCGTCTTGTAGCTGTGGCATTACTCGCGGCGTCATTCAGGAAGCCTAGCACAGCTCGGCAACTCCACCCACCCACTCCTCCGTGAGCTTCTTGATCGCATGTGGAGAGTTTTAGCGTAATCAGCAGCAGAAGCAATTTTTGGGAGGTTTGAAAATCTCATGAAGAGATACAGGTGGCGCCGAATTTGCTGCTTTGTGCAGCCTTCACTGTTAGGATTGGACATGGCTGCAGCCGGAATAGTATCGACACAGACACACATACGAAAGGAGACAAGCAAATAAGTACAAGAGAGGGATATCTTTATTGCATAAACGAGTTAAACGATTGCTACCGCCCACACAGACAAATAGTCCACCCGGGAGTTCGGGGGGTGGGGGCTGCTCTGCTGGCGCATTTCGAACGTTAACACAAGCCTCTCCAGACAAACGCAGCAGCACCAGCAGCAGCATGTGTGAAAGAGGTGTGTGGCAGCTGCAGCAGGTACTCCTGCGGTACAGCGAAACCGGCTACAGTAGCAGTGGCGTGCGTTTCTACCTGAAGCATTTGTTGCCTAGTTGGGTACAGCGAAATCCACAGGTCCGTGGCTGCACACTTTCTACGGGGTTTCCACTGTAGTTGAAGTTTGCAATCACTCCGTGTTTGGGGATGCTCTGTTGAGGTGTATATGTAGATCTGTGGTATGTAAGATCGGATGCCCAGCAATTGAATTGAGTGTTTGTGCGTCCAGTTTGTGATTTGGGTGCATCCGCAACAGGCATGAGCTTTACACTTGCGAGATTTCGGTGAAGCTATACGCAAGTATTACCACTACTGCTCTGTCTCTGCTGCAGGTGGAGGTGGTGCTGCAGCAAGACAAGTTCGAGCAGCCACGGGCAACATTTGTGTTCAAGTCTGGAGCCCGTTCGGAAACGCCTTTGGCAAATTTGCAGCCGCGGCAGCTAGAGGAACTGCTGCAACTACACAGGGACAGTTCGGGGCCGAACCACTTCCTCAAACACGGAGGCCCCAAAGTTTGGACAGAGAGGCGCTCTATACAGGTGAGAACACGTGGCGCTGTGGTGCAGGTATTTTGTTTTAGTTGTGCTACAAGTTTCTGATGCATACGCGTTGCACGAACCAAAAATGAGGAGGGAGTCTTGCGCTTCCTTGTGTCGTGTGTCTACTAGTGGTAAGTGGCGACTTACAGGAAAGTGGTGGTGCGATCTAGGCACCGCATGTGTTTGCATTCATGGAATTGTAGATCACCGTCTGATGACTGGAACCCCCCCCAAAAAAAGAGAACACCATATAATCACGATAGAGGCTTTAGATGGAAAGACAGGAGGCGAACAACGGATGCTTCAGTACATTGGGCTTCCCACTCCATTCATCCCGCCTTTTTCGCATATTTGTTTTCGTATAAGCGTTCTAGTCTGTGTAGGCCAATATTATACTTCTTTCTTCATTTGTATGTTGACATTTTAGTTTGCCTCTTTAGGTGCTTTCCTCTTTTGTTTCGTTGAGTGCGTACATTAGCATATCTAGGGGCGCATGTCTTCTGCTTTTTTTTTTAATCCCTTCAGGGTTTATGGCGGCCGTCGTTGCCCTCCCAGTTGTTGGCCTTGCGTTGGTTCCGGAGGAAGCGGCCTCCCCTACGTCTCCCCAAGTACTCCTCTGAGAGCCTTCGACTGTCTCTGCAGGCGATTCGGGGAGGAGGCCGGTGGGGATCGGAAAGAGAGTTCCCTAAGGGCTGGGATCAACTCTCACTCAAATATGCACACTTCCAACCTCTCATGAGAGAACCCGTTTTGCCCGAACTGCAGCAATGGCAGTTGAACGAAAAGCAGCAGCCGCAGTAGTTCTGCATTACCAGCACCCACTGATGAAGAGGCGCTTACTTCCCATCGCTCTAGATCGCTTCCCAGCACCTCCTCCCGTATATAGTGCACCGACAGGTCGTGCGTGCACCAAGGTGCCTTCGAAAACTCAGTAGCTTCAGTAGGCATATGTTTCTGGAAAGTTTTTTATAAGCATCAACATTACTTTTACATAATATGGGTTTTTTTTTGATCGTCTTCGAGAGTCTCTGCTGTTATCCCGTCGCACAGGAAGCCCCATGATATAACGGAAGTCCCCCTACACTGCATGTAAACAGAAACGCCTTGTTTTAAGAGCGCACAGCAACTGAGGCAAAGGCTGCAGTCGCCTTAGGGCCACCCCAATCTCCGCGAAGGCAACCGGCTTTTGGTTGCGATTTCGGTGCAAAGCCGGTCGAAGGGTAAAGGAACATTTCTGCAGTGCAACTCGTTGCTGATCCCGCAATGACGTATCGTATCATTCGTTTGCCTGTCCGCCTCCTTGACTCAGCATCATATAACAGACCAATGCATCGGGGAGTTTTGATGCTGTAGTTCCACAGCAATTGCGAGAATATATATCGGCTCAAGCTAGAGTGGAGGCCAGCACAGATTAGTTCCACAGGCCCAGCCAAAGCAATAATACCCTGCCCATCCCTTTGCAGGCAGACAATGCATAAGCACGTCAACGTAATGTGTAGCCTACATAGCCACGAAATTTAAAGCCAAGGAGGGGCAACTAGGCGTTATACAAGGGTCCTTGCGTGACCCAACAGGGGTCATTGGAAACCATCAGGAACTCCAAGGGGCATAGGATGCGTGCAGGGCCCGGATGCCTCAAGATTGTGTCTAGGGCTGTCGAAGTTGCTCAAGGGCCCCCAGAGACCCCCTAGGACAATTCGGGCCCTGCGCAGTAACGAGGTGAGCGTTGTGGAAGGTGCAGCCGCCTAGAGGATCTCGAGCTGCTTGTTGGCCCAGCCATAGAGACCTTTGTAAGTGTCAAAAATGCGTCTAACTTCTGCCACGAATATTTTGTGGGCAGCAGCAATTTCCTGTCGAGATGCAGAGAAAAGGGAGAGCATACGCAGGGAGAAAATTCGTCCGATGAGGAACGCTACAGTCATAATACCTACGATAATAATGGTGATATTAACAGCAGCACTACTAAAAAGTTTGTCAGGAGGGGAGAGAGACAGGGGAGGACGGCCGTAAGACAAACCCCGTATGTGGGTTTGTCAACTTGAGGCATTTGCAGGGGACGTCCAACGGCATAGAGCATCGGCACACGAAAGGCCACAGGGAGGCCAAAGCGGCCATAGAAGGAAACAAATGCGATCCTTAAGAGCCTACGGCAAACCCACCAAGGAACTTTGTCAACACAGCCCGCAATTTGCTTTTTTCTGTATTTCCGTGTCATGAATGAGTGTTAAAATTACGGGCACACCCCTGAACTCTTCCATGTGCATATACAGGTCCACATGTAGCACAGTAGCGGCATAATCAAGGGATCGTTTGTAGGTTGCACTTCTCTGAGAAGTCTGTTGCCTACCTTGCAAACGGCTGCAAGAAGCGGACGCCCCAAGGCAAGCGGAAAGCCTGGCTGTTTCCAAAGCAGTAGACGGGAACAAGTTTGGCACCCGTTTGCATCGCCAGCCGCACAACACCAAGGCGGTCTTGCAGGTGGAGGCGTTCCTGTTTGTTGCACAGAGGAATCGGCCACGGCTATTTCGTTCATTTCTTCGTATATCAAAGCTGTACGCTTTGATGACGTTCAGATGCACTGGCTTCTCGAGAGGTGAAGGTGTGGACTACCTCTTCCTTATTGTGGTCCGTCGTTGTACAGTACTAAGCACCAATAATACCGACTACTCGTGAAAGCATGAAAACTTCAATTTAGCTGGAAAACTGCCAAGATTCGCTTGGGCATACCTCAGAAGAATTCGTTTCGTAGATTTCTGCAATACCGCCGGGTGAGACGAGAAGACTAGAGCCTTTCTCGAGGTTAGCCTTCATTGAATTTCTAAAAATGCAGAAAATAGAGAGAAAATGACATGTCAACACTGCACTACGTATGAATCAACTGCCAGGACAGCCGCTTGTGCACCTTCGGTAGAACTCCTACGTACTTGTCTGCTGGAATTGCATCGGATAAGAAGATCAGTTGGCCATATATTAAGCACCAACGAACTACGGAGGCCGCTGTCAGGCGGAAATGGCCCAAGATATCCCCAAAATTCCCGGTCGCCATCACTGCCTGCAGAAGGAAAAAACAGATAAGCGAAAGCGAACGGCTTCTCCCATCGGGAGCTCACAGCAGACAACCGGAAAATTATCGCCAAAAAGAGCTTCACTAATGCACAGAGGACTGAACACGGAACATAAAATTCGATTATAACAGTCCACTCTATCATCGTACCAAACCAAAATAGACACGGGGTCAAGTAACAGACTTTCTCAGACCACCGAGAGAACGACGGCAGGCTTGAGGCTCGTCCGTTTGGTTGTTTAGGCGATTAGCATTTCATTAAACAAATTAGTGGGCGGGTCTTGGCTGTCTATTACTGCTGCTAATTGTTAAGCTGCGGTGTGTCAACTAGCTCTTGCCGGAGCAGTAGGGACGACGCCGTGAGGGAAGATCGTAAAGATGGTGGGCTCTCTTGGGGGGAACTGTTCAGATGCCTCGACAATTGCAGCAGTGCGGTGGTAGCGGTGGATGTTATGCCAGCCATGCCATTTCCGTAGTTGTGGTTTGGGCCGAATGGGAAAGAGAAAAAGCGAGAGTACAACAACTGCAAAAATGATCTTACGACGTCGAGTTCTGCAGTAACGCCGCCAAATCCAAACGAGTAGCACTGGCACCCAAATTAAAGAACCTTGAACTAGCAGCTGCATCAGCAAGCAACGAACGTCAGCCCATACGGTCAACTCGTCCTTGGGGTGTATGCCTGGCACGTGCCTCCAAGGCAGCACTCGGTTTTTCTCTCCCCAGCCACAGGCCACGCAGCTGTTGCTGCCGTCTGCAGGAGCATTTGTGGCCCTGTAGCGCAGGTTAGAGAAAACTGGAACAGAAGAAGAGAAGACCTCGGATGGGGTCGTCTGTGCCGGAGGACCGCAATGGCGGGGCAAATAAAGCGGGAGAAAATCGGCATCTATCACCACAGGGTACTTCAGGGGCCAGAAACGGTGCAGGGGATGGCGCAAATTCTGGCTGAGTTTCTTTACAGCAGCCACATGTTTTAGTCGCAGCTCTAAAAAGGAGAAGTCTTCTCCTGGAAAGGAAGTACATGCGGAGTTAGTTGGGCTGCTGCTTGTTTTCCTTCGACCGATTTCCTCTAAACTGAAGTGACCGTGGCGACGGCGGGATGTCAGGATGCGCCCCACTTGAGCCCTTTCACTCTTCCCAGGTTCTCCCATCGCTTTTAAATCCTTACAAGTAAATAACAATTCAAGCAAAGAGCTCTTTTTTGAGTTTTCCGTGGTGAGGCTTGATGGGGGTCACCGCAGGCACTGCACAAAGAGGCGGGTGCGTTGACAATGGAGCTGAGGGTCAGCAAATAAAGAGCCGAGGCAAAAACCGATTCACAAATTGTTGACTTTTCCCTACAAAACGAATTCTCTGTGGGATGTACTAGAGTAGAATACAACGCCAATCGTGGAGTTGAGCGCAGGCGGGGGGAATTCGCCCCACGAAACGTGCGTTACGTAGGGTGGGAGCAACCTGTAAGGGCATTCAGAAGAGGCAAACTCAGTGGTAGCCATCTAAACAGATGAATTACTTTTATAGTTATTCAGTTGATTATTAGAATTCAGCCATCCCACGCATGACAAAATATGCAGCTCTCATGTACTCGCAGCGGCATGCGTGGCCATCCACCACCGCCTACCATGCTGCGACGGCATCTACCATATTTTCTCGCCTTCAAACTGTATATATTACTACAAACACTGTCGAAATATTATGAAGATATTTGATGGAGAGAATGACGCCGTCATGGCAATCTCGGCAAATCAAGAACCATCGGTCTCAGACCGGACCGGACCTGGCTGTGGAGATCTGAAACGCCACGGAATATGGGTACACATGCCATTTGTAGGAATATAACCATTTTTTGGACATATTTTATAATCGATACATATGGGTATACGGAGTAAAGGGGCATTTAGATCGAGGTTCTGAGACAAGGCTCCGGGAGTGCTCCAACCCGCGTTGCTTGTATGATAAAAGGAGATGCATGAAAACCAGTAAATGCCTCTACTTTATCGTTTTTCTAAAATAGACTCTAAGACTTGGATAAATCAGTTCGTCGAGCTATTCATTGGAGGGGGAACAAATGGCCGAGGACCAAAAGAGCGTGTGAACGTCTATGTCCGACGATGTGCATGCACGTGCTTGCATCTGCAGGCATGAATTTGTGTATATATGTGAAATTATATATCGATAGGTGGAAGGTCAGCACCACGAACTTATAGCGGCTTGCTCGCGTCCATGAATGCTGCTGAATTCATGCGGGTACTCGACACAATTGGTTGAACTCATGGCGACGAGGTGAACAAAGTCGTTAACAGTGCACAAAATAGTCCAATTAATTTCCTCAAGGAGAGCAAGCTTACAAGGGATCTCAACTTGGTCGCAAACAAAGGTACAGCTAGCCCCTGACGGAGCTGTGCGCTTACACTCGTACAAATCGCAGTATATCTAGCTATATTTTTATTTGCTAGACAATTAACGCTCGTCCTAGCCATTGCAGATTACATCAGCAACCAGCATTCTATTATTAACCGTGGACTGATGCAACATAGAAACAGGTAGAGAAACAGAACAAATCCACCACATTTGAAGTGTCCCAGCCAACGAAATACAGCGACAGCGCTGAAGTAAAGGCATTACAAGCAGGATATGTTCTAGGTCACTTAAGCACCCTTCGATGCTCTCAATTCGCATTTTTTGTTGGATTGGGCAAAAGAAACAGCCGGTTGATCCAGGCGGACGGATGGCACTTGGTCGTGCTGTCTTGTTGCTCGGTGCGGATATCAGCATATGTGCATTTTAGGTTCATCGATTTCGTTCTGAGATCTGCTATGCATTTAAGGAGAAACAGCAACTCATCAACTATAATGAGAATCACTTTTCTGCTGCCTCCCAGATCCCTACCCTAAGGAGACGTCCATACATCGGAACTCCCCTGGAATACTACATTCGAGAAAAGAGCAAATTCGCACGACCTTTCGGCATGGGCCGAAAGCCCATGCGAGTTTGCCATGTTTGGGAGATACAAACGGTTTTGGGGAGTGCAGGCGCACACAGAAATTGGAACTATTCTCTATGCAAACTCTCGCTCTTCTCGAGTCGCCGTAAATACTCCTACTGGCGCAACTACGCGGTTGTCTCTGCTCAAACTCCTGGCAGCCTCAGCATGCCTAGGTAAGTGTCTATGCACATTTGCGTGCGTACTTGCAACCTAATGCAAATTCCATTGTACGTGCGCTGCGTCTTCTCCACATACTTCTCCCGTCTGGCGCTGCTGTGCACCGCAGGGGGTGGGATCAACTGGCTCCACCAGCTAACCCCATAACCTGTGAGGAGAGTCCGCTGCAGAAAAATGAAAACTTAGGCTGCAGGTATCGTGAAATGGACCTACAGTGTACAGAGAGCCGAGCCAGTTGACCAGCGGCGGTCGGTTGGTTTGCGCAGCGGCAACAGCAGCAGCAGCAGCCAGCTGTAGGTAGCAGCAGAAAAGGAGGGCATCAACCGGAGCTGCGCTGGATTAAATTAAGCGTATTAAAAAGATAAAAGGCATTTAATTTATGAATTCTCTTGGGGGAGAAAAGAACAGAACGCACAGTCATCGTCTAGCTTCGGCTGCAGCAGCAGAAGGTTGCGGCTGCGGCTGTCCGCTGCAGCAGCCACACAACGGCTGAGGACTCCGTGCCTTATCTTGCATTTAGGAGTGAACATCGCCGGTTTATTACATCACTTCTTCAAAGTTAAACATAGAAATTTGGGGGAATTACTTCTGTCTTTACCCGTAATCTCAAGCAGCAGCTCCTCTCCAGTGTCGCTGCCGCTCCTGTGCACTGCCGAGGCCACTCAGCTGCCTGCCGCCTCTGCCGCCTCTGGCGCTGTTCCTTCGAGTCTTTCTCTTCTTCTTTTGCAACTGCAAGCAGAACAGATAACTCTAATGACACGCGCAAAAGCCCCTGAGAAGCAGACAAACGAAGAAGCCACCGACGCACTGCCGCTGCTGTGACGACGGCAGCAGCGGCCAACGCAGCAGCCACCGCAGGCTCGGGGGCCCCACAACAACCAACAAAGACACCTGCAGCAAAGCGCACGGCACATGCAACGTTTGCAGGGAGAGCGACCCTTCAGCTGCTACCGCTGCCGCTGCTGCTGGTGCTGCCGCTGCTCCTGGTGAACGGCGGCTGAGCTGCTGCGGCTGCACTACGGCCTCCTCGTCGCAGCCTCACTCCCAAACAGCTAAAGGAGCCGATCACCTCTCTGCTTGGCCCGTGTAGAGTCCAGCCGCTTTGGCCAGAGCAGCAGCAGCTGCTGCAGCTGCAGCGGCGGAAAATCAACACTCCCTCCACCCGCCGCAGCACCTGAGGTGCCTCCGCGGCGTCATTTGAAAATGATTGAAGATGTGGACAAGCATGTCCTCCGCAAGTATGATATCGTCCAGAAACTCGGAAAGGGGGTGAGCTCTCGGGCTGTGCAGACAACTTCGTTGGGTAACTGCCCAAGCTGCACCTGAACCCCGTCACGGCAGAGTAGGACCTTCAGCGGCATTGCAGCTGCCTTCTCTTCATTTTTCCGAGGCGAAACAGCGATGGTGCTTTGTAGTGACTGCATTCTACATTTACCTTTGTTGCGTTTGTCGCGAACATCGCTGATCATTTATTCTGGTGCCAGTTTACTCATAGCACTTCTCGTGCTTTCTGGCCGATGGGTTCTGCTCCTTGCATGCGTCTCGTGCACTTTTAGGCGTACGGAGTAGTCTGGAAGAGCTACGATCGGCGGACGAATGAAGTGGTGGCACTGAAGAAAATCTTCGAGGCGTTTCACAATGCGACGGACGCGCAGCGGACTTTTCGCGAGATAATGTTTTTGCAGCAGCTTGCAGGGCACGATAACATCGTGCGGCTGATGAATGTGCTCAAGGCTGACAACGACAGAGACATTTACCTGGTGTTCGACTTCATGGGTGAGGACAGCAGACACAACCGTGCTAATCCGTTGCAGGGTACACACAATACGCTGTATGCATATCCCACGGCAAAACAGACGAAGTGGAGTCTGAACACGGTTGCACTGCTTTCGTTTTCACTTTTTCAACACAGCTGGTGGGCGCGTTGGTAGGGGGCAAAGCATTGGTTTGTGGGTACGGTGTACGCACACATCCATCGCGACACTGGATCCTTTTCGCTTGTATTTGTGTGTTTTCTTGCTTGTTTGGGTGTGTTTTAGAAACTGACTTGCATGCGGTAATCCGCGCCCAGATACTGGAGGCAATTCACAAGCAGTACATCGTCTACCAGCTCCTACGGGCAATCAAGTACATGCACTCAGGTACACTAGTGTGATCTGTCGTTTGCATCACGCCTCTGCCGGCTGCCTCTTTTTGGGGGGTTGCCGTCTCCTCACGTCCCTCCTCCTGTCCAATTGCTGTCCAGTCCACCGCTCCCTCGGGTTTTATGCAAGGTTCTTCCTGTTGCGTCTGCATGCGCCTTAGGGGAGCTGCTGCACAGAGACATGAAGCCTTCCAACATCCTCCTCAACAGCGAATGCCACGTCAAGGTCGCAGACTTTGGGTGAGATCAGCCCCCGCATGCAGCAATTTATTTATACTTCTGATGTTCCAGATGCTAATCAGTACGATTGTTGCAAGTCTTTCTATGAGCACGATTGTTGTAAATACTATAACAATTGTGCATTAGTGTTGTATAAACGAGGGTCCCTCCAGTTGCGTCCCTGCGTGGCCAGCCAGCTGGTCCGCAAAGGGAGGAGGAGTCATTCTCATCTCTTGAGAAAGGTTTGAATGGCGGAGAAGAGCTCAGGAGGTCGAGCACAGCTGACAAGGGTGGAGGATTTCGGACTTAAGGTTTGTGATGCGCCACAGGCTTGCACGCTCGGTGGCTCACTCGGAGGGGGGAGAGGCGAACAGCAACCCGGTGCTCACAGACTACGTGGCGACGCGATGGTACCGAGCCCCTGAGATTTTGTTGGGGTCGACTTGCTACACCAAGGGGGTCGACATGTGGTCATTAGGGTGTATTCTCGGCGAGCTTCTTTCTGGGAAACCCATTTTCCCAGGTACCGATTTACCCTGATCGCTGATCCTTGCAAGCAGTCGCCAGCATCCGTTGCAATCAGAAATTGCGGTCGGCTCAGGCTTGGTGTGGTGTATACACACTTCATCGCCCGCTGGCTGCTGGAGCCGTGCTTGGGTTGTTGCAGGCTCATCCACCTTAAACCAACTCGAGAGAGTTGTGGCCGTCACTGGGTGGCCTTCTCCTGAGGACGTTGCGGCCATTCGCAGTCCTTTCGCCGCTACGATGATGGAAAGCTTGCCTGTTGTCAAGCAAAAGTAAGTCTTTATGCCTGGCGGAGTCCTGCCGCCGCCGGTGCAGCTGGTGGTGCTGCCAGGACTGCTTCTGGAACGGCCATTCGTGTTGCCTCAGATGCTTCAAGTGCTGCTGCAGCGGCTTCTTGTGGTAGTTAGTTTCGTCGGCGTCTGCCTGTGTGTGCCTTGGATCTCTGGATTCATATATCTGTATCAGCGCTAAGCTTATTCTTTCTTCTCAACCTTGTGGCCTTTTCTTATTTATGGGCCTGCTGTTTTGCACCATTTATTACTCCTTGCATTTGAATTGCTTCTTGTGATTTCCCTCCTTAGGAAGCTGGAGGACTGCTTCCCAGACGCTCCCCCGATGGCGCTCGACCTCCTCAAGCAGCTGCTGCAGTTCAACCCTCGGAAACGCATAAGGTAGGTTAGCGGTTTGGCTTTGTCATCTGCAATACTGGTGTTGGTCTTCTAGTGCAGCAGCGCGTGCACTTCGTATGTTTCTGTCTCCTTGTTTTTTCCCGTATCTCTGTTTCTGTTGGTTGCGTGCCCTTCCTTATTTCTTTTCTTGTTTCTTGACTCCCTGTTCCACCCTTGGCTGCCTTACTTTACGGCACGCCTTTGTTTGTACCTGCCTTTTGCCGGTGGAAGTTCTCACAGTGGGTATCTTCACATCCTTTTGCTGCTCGTGCTATTGCAGCGGTCGGTGGATGCATTATTGTTGCTCCTTGTCTCACGTGTGTAAATTTGAACCAAAGCGCTTCTGTTTTCGCTCCGATTGTGTGTATGTACAGCGCAGAGAAGGCGTTAGAGCACCCTTACGTCCGCCAATTCCACAACCCGGAAGACGAGCCGGTTTGCGGCCACATTATTACAATTCCAATTGATGACAACACGAAGTGAGGCACCAAAGTCCAGCTGCTGCCACGTAGCTGAAGAACCTCATTTTGGTTCAATACTTGCTGCAGCTCCTGAACGAGTAGCTGGCGCAGCACCCGCAACAACAGGAGAAACGGAGACAGTAGAATCGCCTTATTGTGCTTTGTGGGGGTAGTACTTCAAGCTGCTGGTTTGGGTCGACAGAAGTTGTTGCTTGCTCCGTGTTGGAATGTACGTACACTTCAGGTATTCAGTGGAAGACTACCGCGAGAAGGTTTACCAGGAGGTCATCAAGAAGAAACGGGAGACGCGGCGTCACAGACACATACACGTGGCGCCGTCTCAGCCTGCCGCACCGGAAGGTGCTGCTCCTTCCAGCAGTAGCAGCAGCAGCAGCAGCAGCAGTCGGGGTGTCGAGGGGGCTTCTAGGGGCAGTGCCCACCACAGCGCCTCTCGCCAGTCAGCTGCCTACCAGCAGCCTTCGGCTGCTCCAGCCGCTACATATTCTCAGGAAAGCAGCAGCTACACTTACTCGCAGCAGCAGCAGCAGCAGCAGCAGCAGCCACAGCGGACGGGTGTAGCAGCGGCCTCATACGCTCCCTCTAGCGGCCCCCCCGCTGCAGTGTATGCGCAGCAGCAGCACGTGGCGTACGGGGCCCCAGTCCCCGGGCGTGATGCTGTTGCTTCGCAAAGCATTCCCTCTAGCCAGGCCCCCCGCGATCCGCACCGTGTTTCTGGGTCGATGTACCCTTCCTATCCTGCTGCAGCAACAAGTGCAGCAACAGCAGCACCGGCAGCAGCCGCTGCTGCTCCCACGGGTTCTGCAGCGGCTATGTACAGCTCAAGCGCTGCAGGGGCCCCCGCCTCCAGCGCTGTGTACGCACGCTATGGCTGTGGGGCTGGCAGTGGTAACACCGGCAGCAGCAGCAGCAGCAGCAACAACAGGTGCAGCAGCAATTCTGTATTGAAGCAGAGGAGTGGAGGTGGTGACCGCAGCGACGGCAACGCAGAAGGCAGGCAGCAGGTGCGTATGGATATACACAGCATTTCTTGCTCTCAGTTCATCTGAACAGGTTTTTGCAGCTTTGCACTGTACAAGCTGTAAGGCGGCGTGCATGCATTGAGCAGAGACACGTGCGGCACGTTGTCCTTATAAAGCCTTGGAGTATATTTGCTGACATGCAAGTATTCATGGAATTCTGCTCGTAGTTAAGCCTCACGTGCATATGCTGCTGAAGCAGTCTGTATACGGGAAGAAATGCCTTGTGGTGTCTATGGCTTGTCTTTAGTTTTGAGAAGACACGAAGAAGAAAGGACGAGAAAACTACAAGGGAGCTGGAGAGCGAAAAAATGAAAAAGGGGGAAAGACGCTCTAGAGAAGAAGACGAACGGGAGATATGTGACTCCGAAGAGAGGTAGAGCGGCAGGGACTCGCACCCAAGGAGAAAGAGAGAACACAAAGGACGGACATAAAATTGCGCCTGTCTATAATAGCAAAGCCCAAGCTCTCTGGCGCTCAATGGCCCAGATTGGCACGAACAACAGTTCAGCAGCGCATGCAGAAACTGCAGCGGCAGCAGCAGAAACGGCAGCGTTGTTTGTGGTGTTTGTATCGGCGTGTGTGTAGTGTCCTCCTGTTCGTCTCATCGGTGAGTCGGTTGTTTGTGTCTCCTTCCATTTGAGGTGTGAGAGGATAGAGGAAAGGATGAGGAGAGGGGAACGAAACGGTTTCGTGCGGCTAGCTGTCTGTCTGCCTTTGCCGTGCTATATCTGTCTGTCGCCTTCTTTTGCTTGTATCGTCCTCGCCGTCCGCGTTTTTATTGTTTCTACTTTGTCCTTTGGTCTAACGGCCGCCATGTAGCTCTGTGCTGCTGCTGCCGCGCGTGTGCAGCAGCGCATGCCAGTGGCTGCACCAACAGCAGTAGCAACAGCAGCAACAGGGGGGCTGAATTCCTTCAGCTGGCGAGCGTATCTCCGCCCTTGCTACGGTGTGTAGTCTGCGGTGTAGATACACCGGAAGATTTGCGGATGAGGAGGCTTGAGGAAGACAAATAATAGCTGGGGAGTTTTGAGGGCTTTGCAAATAGGATTTACTAGTTTATTAGAGTGAGCTCAGCGCTCCTGGGGTCTCCGAGGGAGGCGTGGAGGTTTGGAGGCCGAGACAGAAATTGGGTTTGCTGTTTATATATCTGGGTCGTCTTAGTGGGAGGCAGCAGGCCCGGCTGTTTGTTTCCCGTCTCCCAAGTGAGAGACGCCGCCCCAGAGAAGCTGTTCGCTTTTTTTCAGGCTGCTGTTTGAAGACAGCAGTTGTCAACTTGTCTTTAAGGAAAGGTGTGGGGTTTAGGGTTTGCCAGTGAAGCAAGTATGAGAGATTAGGGCTGCCGAGGATAGAGTTTTGGGGACATCGCTCGAAGAGGCTTTAGGGACTATACGTTGTGTTCTTGGGGTTAGATAGCTCTTAGATTGCAATCCAACGCACAAGGAAAGGTCTTCTCGGGGGATTGGGTTTATAGTCGGAAGCTAGGGATTAACGCTAGGGTTTAGCCCCCTACAAAGAGGGGGTTCGAGTCTTGGTGGCCTGGCGCCGGCTGTAGGCAGGACCAGTGCCGACAGCGCTACACTTCTGCAACCCAGCTACACGTATGCCGGAAGCCGGCTTCAGTCGTTCTGCTGTTGCTGCTACTACTGTCGCTGGTGGTGCTGCTGCAACGCGTGGCTAGTTCCATGCAAACAATTCTACTAGCAGGACAACTGGAGTCTGCTACCTTTTCGTTTTTAAAACGTTGACAAATGCTACAGCCTGGGATGGCGGTGCTGCTGCTGCTGCTGCTGCTGCAGTCCCCAAACAGCACCGGCAGTCCTTCTCACTGAAGATGACTGTGGGGAAGACTGTTTAGCGCTTGTGGCTTCTAGGCAGCTGTTGACTGTTCCCTATCAAGCTGCTGCGCCAGGGGCCCAGCACGTAGTGTGCCCTGTACAGAAACTCTGCTGTCGGAAACTGTTTCTTACTGCCTTCCCCTGTGTCTGCTCCATCTTCTCCCTGTGTCCCTACCGTCATCTCCTCTGGACCCATAAGACCCCCTCCTGACAATGAACCCTTCGGAGTTTCTTCAGGGGAACCCGCCTGGGGGACATCAGCCAGTGCCTCCGCTGTGGCCCCAAGTTGGTCCGGAGGCCCCTCTTTGGGGGCCTGGAAGGCGTAGTCGGGGGTGACTGTAGGTTCTCCGAAAAAGGCATGCAAGAATGTCTCCTCTTTCTGCATGGGGCGTTTGCTGCTGGTGGGTATTGCATTGGCCACGTGTGTGAGCTGCTGCAGGTCTGCTTGCTGCAGCTCTTGCACAAGCAGCAGCAGGGATTCGGCCTTTGCTGCGTCTGTCTCGGCGTCTTCTGTCCAGGAGGCCCACCGTTGCGAATCCTCATCAGCAGGTAGTCCCTCAGAACCCAGCGAAAAGGAGGGGCCCCCCTCAGGGCCCCCATCGCCGATTGCCTGCAGCAACTCCTCTATTAGCTGTGCCTCCCCGTTGGCGCCTGCAGCCACTCCCACACCTTTGTTCTTTAGCATGCGATACGTTAGCAGCATCCGCTCGTATGGGAGCAGCTGACGGCCCAAGAGGTACTCACAGTCCGTTTCTGCCTCCAGTAAACTGCTGTCTTCTTCACTCCATGTAGCCCCAACAACCGCTCCTGCCGCTGCTGCGGGGGCGCCAGCGACTTCCCCCTCCACCTTCGCCCCTCCGCTCCCTTCAGCTGCAGCTACAGCAGTTACATCAGTGGCAACAGATACCGCCACAGCAGCAGCTGCAGGGCCCCTCACCCCAACACCCCTCGGAGCAGCACTGACGGCCACTGGAGTGCGGAAAGGAGCACCCGTGTACACAGCCGGCATCTGCCTGCTTCCCACGCATGAAGCCAGGCCATTGCCCCCAGGAAGCTCCGCATTCAAGCGCTGATGCCCGCTCAGGGGTCCGCTGATGCTGAAGCCCTCCCTCAGAGGCAGCGGGCATAGGCGCGCTGCTGCCGACTCCCAGCCCCGCCTTGCTGCTGCTGCCGGTCGTTTCTGCTGCAGCATATCCGCCAGATGCAACCGTTGCTGCGTCTGTTGCATTTCCACAGAGAGAGTGCGCGAGAGACAGTGGAGGTCCTGCAGCAGTGACCCGTGGCATAGATTTGGTGCTGCAGCGCCTGCAGCAGCAGCAGCTGCATACGCCGCCTCCGCCTGCTGCAGGAGCTCCTCTGCTGTGCGTCTCCGCCGTCCCCCACGCTGAAGACAAAAGAAAGGATCAACCGTTCTGCAGGGCAAACTCCTCCTCCGTCTACTGCTGCTAAATCGCTCTACTGCTTCCGATAGCTCAGATGCAGCAGACATTGCTGCTGCTACTGCAGCTGCTTCAGGTGCTGCTGTTCCAGCTGCTGCTGCAGGCTCGCCTGCTGGGCCCCCCCTTTCTCCTGTGGTACCCGGAGAGAACGCAGCCGAGCTCTCCCCGGCAGTTGCTGCAGCTGCTGCAACTGCTGCAGCTGACGATGCACTGGAAGGCCCTACAAGACCCACCGTTGAGGGCAGGGAAGCCCGACGGCGTGCAGGTCGCGCCCGGCGCAGCAGACGCCTCCAGAAATCTAACGGTTGTTGCTGCTGCTGCTGTGTTGTCCCCGGTGTCGTGCATGATGGGGTGAAAGTGGGCAGCGGCAGGCGCAAGATAGCTGGAATACGCTTGCTTGGCGCCTTGGCTGCTGCTTCTTGCTGCTGCAACTGCCGCTGCAGCTGAAATGACCTTTCTTTGATGAGAGTTCCTCTTGCCCGCGTCGCAGAAGCCGAACGGATCAGTCGCGCAGTAAGGGCATTTAAATGCAACTGCTGCTTCTCAAGGCGAGCGAGCTTCTGTCGATACACCACAAGCAGACGCTGCTCTCCTCCCAAGCACAGACGGCTAAACAAAGCAGCCATTTCCCCCACCAGCTGCTGCCGCGAACGGGAAGATGCAGACCCTGCGCTCGAGGGGCCTCCGTGTGGCCCCTCCTGGGGGGAACAAGGAAACCCACGCGCAGGTGCCCTCTCTATCCGCGGCATTCCAGCGCTCGTCTCCCCTCCGCGCGAACTGCTTGGCTTGGGAGGCCTTTGCCACTGTTTGAGGGTGTCAAGAGCCTCGTGCCTCCGTCGCAGGTCGTAGGTGTCTTGGTTGCGCTGCTTTTGGTGGAAGGCATCGAGGTAACTGACAGCCGCCATATGAGCATTAGGGCTCAAGACCGTTGACTGGCTGCGCTGTAGAGGCAGCCCATGGACTTCTGAACTGCTACCGGAAGACCGAAATGTAGCACACCTGACAAAGGACTCGTGGGGAACAAGAGAAGACTCCGCTCCAGGCCCCACAGCGCCCTCCGAAACGCAGCCCGCAGCAGCAATCGAACTTTCCCCTGCAGAGTTGGCAGGCCGCGCTAGGGTTCCCCCCTCACAAGGCACGCTCTGCACACCCTTGACAGGATGCGGCTGCTGCTGGGGGCTGTCATTGTCAAATTCATTCAAATCGGAGCGCTTGAGATTTGCTATCACTGCTGCGTCCGTAGGGGCCCCAGCAAGGTCTTGAGTTGCGTCCATAGACATCATGGACGCCTTCCAGAGTTTCAAAAATCAGAAATTTTGCAGAGGTTTCCTCATGAACTCTCCGCCCCATTCACGTTGCTGTAACGGGGCTGCATTGCGGGTTCTGGCTGGCTGAGAAGCCGCCTCGATTGAGTTGTTATTCTTTTTCGATCTCTTCCATTTGAAAACATGCAAATTACTGCCTCTCCGCAGCTTCTCAAATCGGACTCGGAGTGCATGCGCTGCGACGACAAACTGCAGGTGTCGAAGGGTCTAACCGCAGAATGCTGCGAGTTCGTTAGCCGTTTCTCTCCTCGCCGCTATTTAGTGTGCGTTTAGATGTTAATAAAATCCAGAGGAAAACGAACTAACGCAAGAAAAACCGTAGGTATTCACGGCTCACGCCCACAAAGCCACAGCGGTTCAGTCCGGGCACCGTCGTCGTCTGTTGCAGACCCCCTGGTGATTTAGTTAAGGCACTGGCTGTTCTTCAATTTTCACTTCAAGGGACTTATCTAGTTTTAGCTGCCTGCTTGACACCTTCTGCTTTATTCCAGTGGATCACAGGAGGCAGTTCGCTGGGAGCTGGGAAGGTTATACCACAGGCGACAGCTGCAGGCAGCGCAGTTAAACCCTTGGCTGAACACGAGGTGACAAACAGAATGCAAGTGTGATTGAAACTATTCTTGTTCCATATATACTGTTTGTGGCGGCAACTGCCTTGCACAGAGATGCTGTCCCCGCTGCTTCTGCCTATGACTTAAGTACAGGGTGTTTCCGTTCGTCCCCGAACGGCGAAGATATTGTAATTTCAACACTTTTTTGCAATATAAACCTCCATAAAAGAGTCTAAAGAACAATCTGTACACGCGGAGTGCTGGGCTTTCTCTTAATGCCCTCCCAGCCTGTTTGGAGCGATTCAATTGGCTCTTAACTACAGCCCCCCTCATTGTCCATCCGTATACTTATATCTGCTTGGCGCGGATTGAGAACAAGGAGTCAGTCGGCATTGTGCGGCATTGTTCGCTTTCAGTATCGCTAGCGCAGTAACAACTACTCCGAATCCTACTGCGTTAGTGTAGGCGGCAACAAGTCTTGCTCAACAGACATTTTCAGACCTTTCCAGTTTTTCAAGCCAGAAGAATTCAAAAGCTTACTCGAAACCAAAGTCTAGAGCTTAATGATGAGGCTTCGTGGAGGAAATAGAATTCACATGACTGTTTATCGCCACGGGCACAAGCTACACCATTGCCAACACTATGTGCTCGATTTATCTATTATTCGATGTTGTCCGAGCAACGCATACTGCAGAAGGGAGGGATAATGGGTATAAAGCACGTCTGAATATGGAGGAACTTAAGTGGCACGCGCTGTCTACAGGTGCGTTGCGTGGTTGATACAACGATTCTCTTCAATCCTGGCTGGACATTGGCATGAAGTAGGCAGGAATTATTAGGCAGCTGCCAAAAGCAGCTGACCAAATCTTCGCTTTTCCGAATCCACAAAGATGATGCAAAAGCCGGCAACTGGTATGCGGAGGAGGGGAGATGCCTTGCCGCGTGTCTCAGCGCACCCTGCTGCTATTCCAACTCAAGTACAGGAGAACCTGGAAACATACGCAGGCCCATTTTTGCTTCGTACCCTTAAACTGTCCAGAAATTCCCAGCACACTTTTTGGCTCTATATGGCCATCATGCGGGCAAATACAAATGCATGTGTGAACTACAGACAGACTACATTGCATTTAACATCCGCCGCCCTTCCCCCTTCTCTACGCACAGCCCATATTCCTGGGTTCCCAACTACAGATAGGTACACAGACGAAAAGAGATAAAACTGAGAAAGATTCCAAAATACTGAATATACAAAAGTTGAAGGGAAATGGTAGCACAAAAACGGAGACCGACATGCAATGCTTCTGCTTGTTCTGCGACTGCAGCTGATACAACCCTGCATCTCGCCACAGCCAGTTGGCAAACTTTCCTGCTGAAATTTAACGCAATTTACACGTTCATCCTTGGACCGCTAATGGTCCCCACCCACGGGGAAGGTGAATATCAAGTGAGCACGGCAAAAAGTGTCATGTTGACAGTTCAAACCCCTTGGACTGAATTCACTATATCTGTCCAGGTTCTCATTGGCCTGCGTAGGCTGCTTTCCCAATGGCAGTGTAAGCTAGTTTGAACTGTAAGGTGAAGTTTCTGGTTTAGGGGTAAATAAGCAAGGAACTTTAAAATGATGACCAAAAGTCAACCAAGAAGGGGACTGTCCAACAAGAAAAGAAATTCTCCAGATGCTTTTGGGCCAGCGAATGTTGCCGGGTGCCCCAACCTGCCTCATTCAACTAGCATATGTTTGACTTCTTTGCTCAAAGATACCTGTTGGTATTTTTAGCCTAGTACTTGAGTGCTTACTTCGTTCGTTCCCGAGACCCTTCACTCTGTGTATGGAACTCTGCTGCTGGGCGCTTGCGCAGCTGGATGCAATCAACCAACTTTAACTGCATATCAGCTGTAGGTGTTTGGCTGCATACCAGGGAAACCGGATAAATACGAGTTGAAGAGTGCACTGTTGAATAACGAGCATATTCACATCAAGGAAAACTATCGGAAGGGTTGTTCTTGGTATACAGTTGCGAATGGGGCTCAACCATGCGGCTGGTGCATTTGGTGGGACTGTGCGTTTCCGTGCTTAGCGATAGCCCCTCTATTCTTGCCATTAAACATTTTTATCAATATGCCGTAGAAGGCACTGGAAACCTTCTGCTTCCTGTCGGTAATAAGGTGCTTCGGAAAGATGTAATAAACGGATATTTGGGTCACTACCTCTGATTTCGCTGAGCTCGAACAGAACCCTGGCTGTGGTGCCAATGAGCTCGAACAGAGCATATGTGCGCCAGTTAGCGGCGTTCGCAACGACATAAACACTATCGCAGCCTATGTTGCGGTTGTTTGCTGCCTCGTTGGGTAGGCGAATCTTCAGCTGCTTCCAATGAAGAAATTGCATTTCTTTTCGTTGTTTGGCGTGTCAGACACAAATATACAAAATCTGAGCGTGCTTGTGTTGGTCTATATTAACACGTCTGGCCAGGGCAAAGCATGTTCGATGCTGCGCTGCCACTCCGCTGAACGGCTGTAGCACAAAACAAGGAACACGAGATGTATGCGTACACCGTCATGTAGTGAAGCAATCTATGGTGGCCACTCACCCTCGTAGGACTTTAAGTTTGGGTGTTTACCAGAAATGCCTAGGTATCTGCAGCGCTACATACAGTAAGGTACATACAGAGCTGCGCACGCGCGTCCTGTAAAGACACAGAACGTCAAAGAGCAGACATACCATTGGAATCAGAGGGAGGCAGCAGAAGTACCCACGTGCACAGAGACAGATCCAGCGGTACACACAAGGCCCAAGGGCAAGACGGCAAAACAACAGAGAGGCAGACGGATAGCCACATATATACACACCATTTGAAAGGCACCAACAAAAAGGCACACACGGACAGATAAACAGAGACGGGGACGGACAGAGGGATGAAGTGACAAACAGTCATGAGCTCAAGATAATACAATGAGTAACTGAGGACCGCGCTGAGTTTCGTAGCATTGTTTCACTATTGCTGAAGAGGCTGGAACTTAGGGAAGCAGGGATATCAAGAAGTGTTGTTGCTGGTGAAGTTGCAGCGGTTGCTGCAACAGCACCTGTGTGCATAGTGGCTGCAGTTTTACACGGGTGGGAAACGCATTTTCAAGTATTCCGGGGAATTAGATGTTAAAAACAAAGTATTTGAGGACATCTGCCTGGTTCCATAATGCCTTTTGTTTGTGCCTTTGCTGTAAAATTCATTATTGAAAGGCTTTTTATTCATGCGCTCAGTTCAACTTCCTTAGCGATCGCTGTAGGCGAAGCGGGTCATAGATAGCTGTTTGAGTTGCTGTTTCCTGGATGCAGTAGGGATGCATAAAAGTGTAACTGCCTAAAAACAATGAAACTAATTATGAAGACAGTAAAATACAAACGTAAAATCCACAACGCAAGGAAAGGCGCCGCGTCGAGCCTGCGGACTGCGGCGCTTTTCTGCAGCCGACCGCTGGCCTGCCCAGTGTAGGCTGCGTTCATCTTCGAGGGAAAACTTGCAGCTCTCGTTTTTATTGTTCAAGATTCCGGTAAATATAGTTTAAAACATCAATAATGAAGTAAAGGGAGGCTTATGTTGGTTAGCTTAACATAGTTTCTCCTACCCCAGCAACACGCACGGCGGTGTTGACCGCCCGCCCGCTGAGGTCTGCCGAGCGTCGGAGGGCCTCAGTTTTCGGCTGGTCGCTGCGTGCCACTGCTTGCATTATATTTTCTTTTTTTCTCTTTTACACATATCTTTTGGCCTCACTGATTTGTTTTGAACCTGAAATCCGCTTCAGTAGGCGCATGATCACAACGCGCGGTTCCCACTCGCGCAGCCGACGAGGCATGGTGGAAAGAAATTACAGGGGACAAACGCAACACAAGCAGCAACAACGGCAACGACGAAGCATTCGCTTATGTCTTTATGGGCATATACGCCTCGCCACTTACCCTTTAATCATCAAGACAGCAAGACCCGTCGGGGAAACTTTTGGCCGAAGCTTAGAACCGTCAAGCCTTCTGTCGACACAGCACAACAGAGGTGCGTGTAAGTACACCTGAGACCTTTACCGTAAGACCTAGTTTCAGCTTTTTTCTTAATGCTGGAGTCTAAATGCAAAAGGCAGCCGCTCCAGGGCCCACTCCAGGGGCAGAGCAAACAGGAACAGCTGCACAGGCTCTAGGCCTTCCCTTGTTTTAAGTACCCTTTTACAGGCCCTTTCTGTTTGGCTCAATAGATTCCAAACTAAGAAAGCACACAATACTGAAGCAAACTTGGATGTGTTCTGCTGAAGACTCAATTTCAGCGCCTGGTTCTTTCTGATCGGCAACAGGGAAACGCCAACGCCACAGGACGCCACAGCGAGTTTGCTGCACCTGCTGCATTTGCTGCACTTGCTGCAGTTGTTGCAGTGGCTGTTGCAGCTTCGTCCGAAATGAACCGAGGCCACGTCGGGGGCCCCCACGGCAACTTGGGGGCCCCACAGGGGCCCCTTCCTTTTAGCGGCATGGCGCTGCCGAATATGCCCCTGCCCATTCCTGTAGGGTTGCTTAACGGGGGAGTGCCTTACCAACAGCAGCACCAGCCTTACAAGCGACAGCAGACCAAGCAGCATTATCGGCAGCAGCACGTTCTAGGAGCTGCTGCTTCCGGTTTTGTGGCGGGGAGCTTTCCAGTGTGTGCCTGGGACACAAACGGCCAGCCTATTCTCTTGAGAAGGCCGCATGAGGCGGTGGGGAGCCGTTTCCAGCAGCAGCAACAGCAACATCAGCAGCAACAGCAGCAGCAACAACAACAAAATCAGCAGCAGCAGCAGGGAGTGGTGTTTCACGCAGACCGAGTCTCCAAGCAGGTTGGACCCAGTCATTTCGAAACTGTTGGCTGCTGGGGGCCTCCGTGTCTTCCTCAAGGGTCCCCCCTAGTGCCTCACAAGCTTCTGGGCTCAAGGGGACAGCCTGCTGCTTGTCTGCTTAGGACAACTCCAAATAATCTGCAGCAGCAGCAGCAAATCATGCAAAATGGAATGGGGCAGCAGCCACTCTTCGGTGGCCTTCGTTCTCCTGTTGGAATTTACAGCTGCCTCTCCTCTCCTGAAGTCATGTGGAAGGGCGGAGACAGAGTGCTGCACCAGCAGCAGCTTCTGCAACAGCAGCAGCAGCTGCTGCAGCGACAACAACAGACACTTCAGCAGCACCAGGTGCTGCAGCAGCAGCAACAAATGCTGAGAAGGCACCAAGCGTTGCAGCGTCAGCAGGTGCTGCAGCAGCAGGACGCCTCACTTCAGGCCCAGGCAGTAACCAATGAATTCCAGATGCCCCTTAAGGATGCGTCCTCATCTCCATCAGCTACAGGGACAGCAAAAGCTGAGCTGCAGCGACAGCAGCAGAGCCGCTCCTCTAAGCTCTTGTGTCGGTTAGAAAGCGAACGCTCAGATCCCCGTTGGGCCCCGGAAGGCCCCGCCTGCGACGCAGAAGCACTGAGTGGGGAAACAGCAGCAGCAACAGCACAAGCTTCGGCTGCTGCTAGTTGTGCTGCAACACCTTCTGTCTCCGCTGCAGCCAAAAGACAGAATCCCCAGAATCTGTGGCAGGCGAAGGAGACAGATATTCGCTTTTTGTCCAGTGCCTGCATGGGCCCGTCACCTCCAAGCCGGTCATCCCAAGGGGGCCCTCCGAGGGCCCCAAGCGGCTTCGGGGCCCCCCCTATGGGGGCCCCTCTACGAACCTCTTTTGGGGCTGCTGCTGGGGTCGGCTGGAGCCGCGCTTCTACTGGATCGAGTCTGCTAAGGGGACGGCGGACTGTGGGGAGGAGCAGGGAGGAGTTTGGGGCAGAAGGAGACAGTGGATGCCGTTACTTGTCTGTAACAGGTACCACAGCCGAAAAGGAGATAGAGAGGAGACACAGTGGCTGCTTGAGGGGGGCCCCGCCTGGGGGGCAAGAGACCCTCGCATGCAGCATCAACAGCAGGGATATATCCTTCGTCTCCACAGCCGCCATGTCGACGCGCGACAGCAGCGACAGAGACGAGACAGCTGCACAGGAAGCTGCTCCCATTGCCGTTGCTGCTGGCGCTGCTCTTGCTGCCCCCGCTGATGCAGAACTGCATGCAGAAACCACAGCGAATGCTGTGGAGGTACATTCGAAGACAGCGACAGAGACAGAGAGGAACGAAAAGGACGCTGTACTGCCACCCTTAAGGGACGTAGAGGTAGCTAATAGTACTGAAGACCCTGAAGAAGAGACACTCGAGGGACAATGTGCATCAGAGGAGCAAACAGAGCCAGAGACACAAAATGGGACAGAAGAGAGATACGTGAAGGTGTTGGTCCCCAGATACGTGCAGTGGAGAGAGAAGAAGCAGCAGCAGCAACGGCAGCACCTATTACAAAGCGTTGCTGCTGATGACGAAGAATGTTTGTGGCCCCCTGCAGCAGCAGCAGATGCAGATCATGGGGATGGGACAGAGGAGGATGAGGAAGGGGGAGAGGAGCTAGAAGAAGACTGTCTATGGTCGGAAGACTTAGTAATAGATACCTCAGCAGACGGCCTCCTAAGAGACGTCGTTGTTAATACAAAACAGTGCAGAGCAGAGAGACCCCTCATCAACACATGTGTAGAAAGACTTGGCTGGACCCGTGATGACCAAACTACGAACAAAGGTTAGACATTAACTGCAGCAGCAGCAGCAGCAGCAGCAGCAGCAGCAGCAGCAGCGGGAGCAGCGGGGGAGGGAAAAGGGAGAGCAATATCCATCAGCAGCACATGAATATAGGATCTTCTAGCTTCCTAATATGGGGTTTGTTGGTGTGCCTTCTTAAGGGTGTATAGCGTGACGTGTGTATGCTGTATGCTGCGGTGTACGTACACCTCAGGTAACATTATATGGTTGGGGGGTTCTGTGCCGGATTACGATCATCTTTTATTTGTACGATCTGCACAAATAGTTAATCGCTTTCCTGGTATGTGGGATATGACGAAGAAAAGAATGCTCTCTAAGGTTCTTCTTCTCTATCAAGATCTTTTCCCCCACCTTTACGACTTCTCACCTCCTTGCTGGTCCTTCCCAGAGGACAGAGGTCAGATGCAGTTCCTGCTGCTGTTGTTGTTGTTGGTGTTGCCTGCTTTTCCTGCTGTTGTTGCCTGCTGTTGCCGCTGCTGGTGCTGTTACAGGATGTGGTTGCTGCTGGTGGTGTCTGCCTGCTGCTGCTTTTGGTTGTGTTTTTGTAGCCCCGTTGTTTGCATTATTGTTTTGCCTCAAGTGTAGTTATATTTGTCTTTTTTGCTGCTGTGGGGTTGTTGCTGCTTGCTGCTGCAGCACGCATAGAAGAGGTCCTGCAGAGCTCGAAGCCAGAGACCTTCATCATTAAGCCAGATGGGGGGGCAATGGGTAGTGGCGTGCAGCTAGTGTCTCGATTAAAGGATGTAGATAGAGTCATTTGGAGGGGAGAAGGCAGCTATGTTATGCAAAAATATATCAGCCATCCCCGCCTCCTCAATAAACGCAAATTCGACCTCCGTGTCTACGCCGCCGTCTTTGCTGTCGCGGGCACCCTAAAGGTACATATCCACATGTAGAGCATGCATGCATGCATGCGTGCATGCGTGTAGCCCCAAAGCGTTAGTCTAATGTAGATTTGGTAATCTTGGTGGGCATACATTTGCATGAGTGCATGTATCCAAGCAGGTGTAATGCATGCAGATTGATGAAGTGCATGCGTTCAGCTGTAGAAGGTCGATGCACCCACAGAAATGAAGTGCATGCATGCGTCGTGTTTTGGGGCTTTTAATTCTTCTCAGGTATTTGTATCGCGAGTGGGGATGGCTCGCTTCTGCACTGACGAGTACAAGGCGCCAACCAGACGTAACCAAGATAATGCCTTTATGCATTTAACAAACTATTCTATTAATAAAGAAAATAAAGATCTTTTTATCCGATCCCCAGATATACACAGCACATCCAACAGCAAACGACTCCTTTCTGATGTATTCAAAGACCTCAAGGCAGAAGGCAAGAAGCTGCTGACGCTGCGGCTGCTGACTGCTTGGAGCGTTTGCTGCTGCTTGTGCCCTCGTTGCTATTGTTGTTGTTGTTGCTGCTGCTCTTGTCGACCTTCTGTGGTGTACAGAAGCGTTTCGTTGCCTGTCTGAGCATTGCTGTTATCATTTGCTGCTGCTGTTTGTCTGTCTTGCCGTATGTTGCTGTTGCTGCTGCTGACTGCTGTGGCTTTCTCTGCATGTGTCTGCATGCAGGCGTGGACGTGGACAAGGTATGGAAGAGCATAAAGGAAATAACGGCAAAGACATTTGTGTGCCTGCAGCCGTGGCTTGAGCTGCGCTACCGCCATGTCTATCAAGGGGAGCAGCAGCAGCAAGTCTCCCGCTGCTTCCAATTCTTAGGGCTTGATATTCTCTTAGATTCAGATGACAAGTGTTGGCTCCTCGAGGTCAATTCTAATCCTTCCCTCCGCGTCGACTACTTTGACTGCCAGGTGACATTCTAGGGTTTAGGGTTTAGGGTTAAGAGGGTTAAGAGGGTTAGGAGGGTTGATAAGGGTTTGGGGTTGAGGTACGCAAAGACTAGTGTCTATGGTAGATAGTAGGGTCTAGTAGGGTGTACGATTTATGGTTCAATTTATCGGCATGCTCTCCTATTGCGCCTTTGCTGCTGCAGCACGATGGCATAGACTTGCAGCTAGAGAGTGCCACAGACAGAGCCATTAAGGAACCCGTGCTTAGCGAGGCCCTCGCAATAGCTAGCAAGCTGTTGCTCCCCCCAGATAAGAAAAAGCAAAAACGGAACAAAACAGAAGACAACGCACAGCAGACAGCAACAGCAGCAACAGCAGCAGGAAAAGGCACTGCCAAACGGGGGACGGTTCTGCAGCCCTCTGCATCACACAAGTCTGCTAAAGGGAAGCGCCGCGGTGTACCTGCAGCTGAGCAAAAAGCCAAAGACACTCTTCTCGTAAATCCTAGCCGGGCGTACGTACCGTCCAGTGGCCTGGTACAAGGAAGCAACGCCTCTGCACAAGAAAACCAGCACGCTCGCGCCCCACAAACGCATTCTGCAGTACGTCATAGTGCTGCTGCTACTTCCGCTCATGTTGCTGTTGTTGCTGCTGCTGCAGCAAGCTACTAAAACTGCGCATGCAGCGAAGGTGTGCATAGGTGCAACTTTATAAGATGCCTCTCGATTCTGTGGTCATATTGTCTGTCTCCTTGAATGTCTTGCGTTTCTCCTCGTAGCTTCTTTTGTGTCGCCTTGCTGCATTCATGTGCTGTCTGTGTGTTGTCTCCTTTCCTCCTCTGCAGCCGCCTCTACCCATCAAAGACTTGCCAACAGGGGTGACCTCCAGGGGCCTCCAGCGCTCTGCCGTAGCAGCAGCTGTGCTGGGACCGGCAGGACCATCTCCGCTGCGACGCTGCGCTTCCTTAGCGGAGACTCGCCGTTTGCCAGGAGACAAGAGGGGTCTCTGCAGGTCTTTAAGCACAGAGAATGTAGCAGCTAAGTCATCAGCAACAAGGGACAGTTCCCTTAACACAACGACCCCACCGCCTGCTGCAGGAGCTGCAGCAAAGGGCAGCGGGGCCAACAAGGCCCAACCCCCATTAGGAATGCCCAGAACTGCCTTAACAGCAGCCGCAGTAGCAGCAGCAGCTGCTGCTGCTGCAGCAGAGAACGGAACTTCCACAAAGGGCGCTGTGGGGTCTAGCAGAGCTAATCGAACTGCTGCTCGTCGTCAAAAGGGCGCCCTTGATGCAACCTCACAGAGATCTGCTGCAGGGGACAGCTCCGACTCTGAAGGAGACCAAAGGGGCCCCCTAGCAGCAGACAAGCAGCTGATGGAGGCCGCTTACCACGAGATGGAGAAGTGTTTAGAGTGTTTTAATGTGTTAGGTCTGCGTGTACAGCGCAGTACATTCTTGTCTCCGAACCAGCAGCAAGGCAGCAGCAGCAGGGCTGCTGCCGCCGAGCAGCGGGAACGAGACGCAGCTAAAGACAAGATGCATGCAGTCGGGGGCCCCTACGACCACCGCAGCGCCTCCTTGCAGCGCCGTCAAGGGCCTTTTAGACCTTTCTTAAGGAAAGATAAGCTGCTACCAAGGAAGGGAGCTACTCTTGTAAAATCTACCTATACAAAACTTCATAAGGTACTTAATGGAGACACAACGCCTCCTTGTTTGTCTCCTCTCTCCCTGTCTCCTGTCTCCTTCCTACCCTGCATCCTTGTTTGTCTGTTGCCTCCCTCTTCTGTCGCTCCTCTGTTACTGCGTATCTTTGTTGCTGCCGGCTGAAGCAACTGCCTCTTTGCCTCCTTCTCTGTGCTGGTGCCTCAGGACATCCTGCGGCCGTTCCCCGCTAAGCAGCTGCAGCCTCAGGGTTGCTGGTTAGACCTTCATGAGGAGACAGTAGCATTCGCTGCGGAGACAGAACTTTTTCGTAGAGTTCAATTCCTATTTGAAAGATTAGTTGGATTCCCTCAAAAAATTTGGTTAGAGAGAAGCAGATGGACAGAAGTCTGTGACCAAATCAAAGTTGGAGACCTCTTACGAAGGGTAAACCCTAAACCCTAAACCCTAAACCCTAAACCCTAATAACTAAACCTTCATACACCACGTTCTTTAACACAATTCTTCCCATGCTGGTTCCAATGAGCAGGCACCACAGCAACAGCAACGGCAACTACTGCAGCAAAATCCGGCTAGGGAAGTCGCAGCAACAGCAGCAGTAGCAGCCATAAGCGTGCTTTTACACTGTTTACTCTGTGCATGCGGTCTCAGGTGTACATACCTGCTGCACCATCTCCATCCCGGATCTCGCAGGGGCTGACGCCGCAGCCGCCCTTTACCTCCTTCCGTCCCTCTCCTCCCCCTCCTCTAATATCAGGACCAACAGCAGCAGGAGCCAGCGCTCCTAGGAAGCTGACAAGGTCTGTTTCTGTCTCTCGCAGCGCGAGTGCTACTTCGTTGTTGCTGATGCAGGAGGCCCCTAGGGGGGCCACCTGTGCCAGTCGTCGTGCTGCTCTTTGTCTTGGCAAGAGTGGCAGCAGCAACAACAGCAATCTCTGCTCATTAGCAGGACTTGGCAGGAGGAGACGCATGACAGTATCTGATCTAGATTCTCTATTCTTGCAGCAGCTGCAGCAAATGAGGAGACAGACGCAGCTGCAAGACAGCCGCAGGGGCCTCGGTCTCCTTGAATTCGCTCAGCTGTTGAGAGTGCTGGCGCTGCTGTTGTTCCCGTTTTTACCCCCCAAGGCATCGCTACTTGCCGCGCTGCTCTCAGAAGCAAGTGCACTGCAGCAGCAGCAGCCGCAGCAAGTCGTCATGAAAGTCGTGGGTGCGCTGGAGCAGGAGCAGCAACAGCTCCTCTCCCCACGGCAACAGCAGCAACAAAAACGTGCCCCTAACCAAACACAAGACACAACACAAAACAAAGCAGCAGCAGCAACAGAAGCAGCAGCGACGACTGAGAATGTAGGTGGTGCTGCTCAAGAAGAGCGCCTCCGAAGCAGCAGCAGCAGCAGCAGTGCAGCTACCCAGGCTACCCCTTCATACGACTTAGAAAAGCAGAGATCGCAAGGTACTTCGGAAGGGGCTAGTGGAGTGTCTCCTCAGGAGATGCAAACGCAACAGCAACAGCAGCAGCAGCAGCAGCAGCAGCAGCAGCAGCAGCAGCAGAGACAGAATGACCATCAGCCAGTTCTTTTGGGGGCCTCAGCCAGGCCCCTGACAGTAGCAGAGGAGACAGCTGCTGCTCTATCAAGAAAGATAGCAGAGGAAGCGGCACAGCTAGAGGTGCTGCAGGAGAATAAGAGACACTTGGAGAGGCACCTGCAGCAGCTGCGGGACATGAGGCAACAACAAGCCTCGCGGGAGGCCTCTCTGGTGCAGCAGCGAGACGCCGCCGCCACAGCAGCAGCAGCAGCTACCAGTAATGCAACAGACAAGGAACAGCAGACAGTCCTCAGCATCGCCCGCGCAGAGGAAATCTTCGGGCAGACCTATGAAGGCACAGGCGGTGCGCCGAATCGAGCAGCAACAGCAACAGCAGCAGCAGCTGCTGCTGCTGCAGAG
This sequence comes from Eimeria maxima, assembly GCF_000499605.1. Classification (NCBI taxonomy): domain Eukaryota; phylum Apicomplexa; class Conoidasida; order Eucoccidiorida; family Eimeriidae; genus Eimeria; species Eimeria maxima. The sequence continues at coordinate 801 of NW_013563552.1, read as the reverse complement.
CTCTCAGGCCTCAATAAAGAAATAAACGCATGCGATACCCGCACACAAAGCGCAGCTGAGGAACTAACAAAGACACTGCAGCTCTACGAGGCTGTTGCCAACAGACACCGACAACATACAGAGGAACTCACTCGCATTCGCATGCAGCAGCAATGGCAGCATATGCAGCAACAACAGGAGCAAATGAAGCAGCAGCAAATGCAGCAGCAAATGCACCAGCAAGCGCAGCACCAGCAAGCGCAGCACCAGCAAGTGCAGCAGCAGCATCCAAGACAGCCCGAAGGCAACGTTGTTGAGGATTCATCGCAGACTTCTCAGAGGGAGCAGCGCTGCAAGGAGCAGGAGAAGAGCTCTGCAGCAGCAACAGCAGCAGTGCCTGCATCTGCTGCAGCAGACCTTCCCAGTCGCGGTGCCGGATATGTACAGGGTGGGATCGACTCTGCTGTAGACGATCCCAAGTGTGTGGGAGAGACAGGAGATAAGAAGGAAAGTCCAGCTGCTACTGCTGCAGCAGCAGCAGCTGCTGCAGCTGCTGCTACATCTACAAAGTATCAAGGAGCAACAGAGAGAACAGCTGCATGGCATGAATCTTTTTGTTCTGCTTGGCCAGATATAAATTCAAAAGTATTTGAATCTGTACCTAAAGAAGTCTTAAAAGAAAGTTTACAACTTCTCGTCGACTTGTTCGAAATTCGTCTCGATTTATATCATTCAAGTACACAATTCACCCAACCTCTTAATAAACACCCCATCTAAATTTTCTTCCTTTCTACCTATATATGAAACCTTATATATATATAA
>NW_013563551.1:5479-7184 GCF_000499605.1 Eimeria maxima | reverse complement strand
TATATATATATATATATATATATATATATTGTGTCTGTTGTCTTGCGGTGTATATAAACAGATAAAACAAATACAATAAAAGAAGAAGAGAAGGAAACAGCAAAAGAAGAAGAAAAAGAAGAAGAAAAAGAAGATAAAATAAATAAAAGAGAGGAAAAAGAAAAAGAAAAGGATAATATAAATACTTGGTCTTGTGCATATACAAGCAGAGGATACAAAACAATAAAAAAAGAAGAAATATTATTTTTATTAACTAATCTTATTGGACATAATTATAAAGTTAATATTAATTATTCTTTTTATACCTTTATTATTGAGGTTAATCCAGTAAGTCTATTTATTTATTTATTTATACTTATTTATTTAATTAATTATATTAATAATTAATTAAATGTTTTTTAGTCTTCTTTCGCTTTTTTTCGTTGCATGCATGCATGCACATATTTGGGGCTTTCCATGCATGTTGAATTGTTTAAATATTTTTTATTTATTAATTTATTTATTAATTTAATTAGTTTATGTATTTGTTTAATTAATTAATTAATATATATATTTATTTTATTTATTTATTTATTTATTTATTTAATTTTTTTTTTTCTTCTTTTTTTGCAGTATTTTTTTGGTGTATCTTTGGTGAAGGATTATGGTAAATTATATCGATTCAATTTACATCGATGCTGTCATCCAGAAAATGAAGAAAATAGCAGCAGCAGCAGCAGCAGCAGCAGCAGCAACAGCAGCAGCAGCAACAGCAATAACAACAACAGCAGCAGCAGCAAGAATGATAACAGCAATAACAACGGCAGCAATAATGATAACAGCAACAGCAACGGCAATAATGATGATAAAAGCAACAATGACAGCAGCAGCAACAGCAGCAGCAGCAGCAACAGCAGCAGCAGCAACAGCAACAGCAATGAGGAGGAAAGGAAGACGGAGGATTAGCAAAACAATTATTTGCGAATTTAATTATTTAGTCTTTTTATATCAATAAACTAAATAAACATTTTATTTTATTTTATTTATTTATTTATTTATTTATTTTGTTTATTGGTGTTGCTGCTGTCGTGCTGCTGCTGTTGCTGCTGCTGCTGCTGCTGTTGCCTATCTAAATAGAGACGAAGTGCCTAAAAGAAACTAAATGCATGCATTTGCATGCAGCAACAAGGAATTATTTTTATGTTTTTGTTTATTAATTAATTAATAATTAAATATAAATATTAATAAATATAATAATTAAATAGTTAAAAATAAAGATAAATAAATAAAGAATTAAATAAATAAATTGAATAAATAAATAAATAAATAGATAAATAAATAAATAAATATATTTATTTATTTATTTATTAATTTAATTAAGCAGTAAAAAGACGTAAAGATTTACTTTTTAATGTTGTTAATGACAATAAAATTAATTCTCCTTTTTGTGTATAATCAGGAATACAAATAGCAACAGCAGCAGGTCTTCTATCTCCTGTTGCTGCTGCTGCTGTTGCTGCTGTTGTTTCTCCTGCTGCAGCAGGAGCAGCAGCAGGAGCAGCAGGAGCAGCAGCAGGATAAAGGTAACGATGCTCGTGCTGCTGCTGCAGTCCTGCAAAATAAACTTTATAATGACTTTCTCCAGATATTGAAAATGGATCTTCACTCACAAATGGATAACAACTGCAGAAAAAAAAAAAAAAAAAAAAAAAAAAAAAAAAAAAAT
>NW_013563551.1:2500-5379 GCF_000499605.1 Eimeria maxima | reverse complement strand
AAAAAAAAAAAATAAATAAATAAATAAATAAATAATAATTAATTGCTGCTGCTCCTGCTGCTCCTGCTGCTCCTCTTGCTGCTAGGGGTGGTGCTGCTGCTGTAATAGTAATCACTCTTTATTATAATAAGAGGTGATGCAGCAGCAACAACTGATGCAGCAACAACTGCAGCAGCAGCAACTACAGCAGCAGCAACTACAGCAGCAGCAACTGCAGCAGCAGCAACTGCAGCAGCAGCAACTGCAGCAAATATCTTACGGAAGTGTATCTGGTGCAGTAGGGGCAATGCAGCGACAATGTGCGCATAGCTGTAGTGCCTCTGCAGCAAAACCACAAACCCTAAACCCTAAACCCTAAACCCTAAACCCTAGAATACCCAATTGAGACCCTAAAAATGGCCACTAAACCCCACAAACACTAAAAAACCCTACTAAACCCTACTAACCCTAGTAAACCCTAATAAACCCTAAACCCTAAACCCTAAACCCTCACCAATAGGAGTAAGACAACTGTTCTTGCAGATGTCATCAACTGGTTGTCCGCTACTACCAATAAAACCAATCTAAGAAAACAACATAAAAAAAGAATAAATAAATAAATAAATAAATAAATAAATAAATAAAATAAATAAATAAATAAATAAATAAATAAATAAATAAAATAAATAAAACGAATACATAAAATGAATAAACTGACTAAAAAAAATAAAATATAGAATAAAAATAAAAAATAAAAATAAATAAATAAATAAATAAATAAATAAATAAATAAATAGATAAGGAAGAAGAAAAGAGACATAAAAAGGATACACAAAAGGAGACACAAAAAGGAGACAAAAAAGGAGACAAATGAATAAATAAAATAAGTAAATAAATAAATAAAATAAATAAATTAAATAAAATAAATAAATAAATAAAACAATTAAATAAATAAATAAATAAAATAACTAAATATATAAATAAATAAATAAAATAAATAAATAAAATAACTAACTTTATTTAATTTAAATGAGTAAGGATTATTAACAGTCTTAGCATAAATAAATAAATAAATAAATAAATAAATAAATAAATAAAATAAATAAATAAATAAATAAATAAATAAACTAACTTTATTTAATTTAAATGAATAAGGATTATTAACAGCCTTAGCATTAGTAAATAATTTAGTAATAGGTAATATACTGGGGTGTATAGACAGCTGAGGAAGAGATACATTAATTGGATCATTAGGTCCCCCTATTATATAAAAGGAGACACTTTTACTTAATATATATAAATATATATCTGTATCTCTTAATGATATATTTATTGATTCTTTTTTATCTGCTGCTGCTGCTGCTGCTGCTGCTCCTGCTGCTCCTCCTGCAGCAGCAGCAGCAGCAGCAGCAGCAGCAGGAGGGGCTATGGCGTCCCCACATATCACCAACTTTACTATACGCGAGGATAAACGACGGTAATAATCACTCCTGTATACAAACCCTAAACCCTAAACCCTAAACCCTAAACCCTAATTTGCAATAATAAGAATATAAATGTGTATATATATAAGAGGGAAAAAGGAGAAGGGGTTAGTTTATTAATATTCTTTATATAAAAACTATATTAGGGTTTATTAGCGTTTATTAGGGTTTATTAGGGTTTATTAGGGTTTGTTAGGGTTTAGGGTTTAGGGTTTATACGAGGTTGCGCCAAGAAAGAAATCTCTTAAGAGAAGAAGACCGCGAGGGTTTGGTGTAGAGGCAATACGTAGACCTATAAATAAATAAATAAATAAATAAATAAATAAATAAATAAATAAATAAATAAATAAATAAAATAAATAAATAAAATAATTACCTGATACAAATGCGACGTATTTATCTTCTAAATCAAAACCCTCAGGGTCTTCCTCATTAGGGTTTAGGGTTTTAGGGTTTATAGGGGGGCCCCCCTCCTTATAATTAGGGTTTATAGGGGGCCCCTGGGGGCCCCCTACACCAGCAATACATATCTCATTAACACTAAATAAACCTGTCTGTAAAGAAAACCCTTTTACTGCAACTACCTAAGAAAAAAAAAAACACAATTAGGGTTTAGGGTTTAGGGTTTGCGGAAAAGGGTTTAGGGTTTAGGGCTTACTAATGTTTCTGTGGTATAGTGTTGTTTCTAGGGTTTAGGGTTTAGCGTCTCTAGTGTTTACAGTTTCTAGGGTTTAGGAGTATTAGGGTTTAGGATAATTAGGGTTCAGGATAATTAGGGTTTAGGATAATGAGGGTTTAGGATAATTAGGGTTTAGGATAATTAGGGTTTAGGATAATTAGGGTTTAGGGTTTAGGGTTTAGGTGCAAACCATGCCAGTAACACATCGATTAGCATCAAGAGATCCAGAGATTAAGAATTCTCCTGTAGGGGTTGTAGAGAATGCTGGTGGTTTTGCTGCTGCTGCTGCTGCTGCTGCATTTGCTGCTGCTGCTGCTGCTGTATTTCCTGCTGCTTCTGCTGCTGCTGCTGCTTCTGCTGCTGCAGCAGCAGCAGGAACTAAAGCTATTCGTGCTGTTGTATCCTCTAAATAAAGTTTTGCCTCTTTTGCCTCAACTGTCTGTGTTGGAGTCTGAACCACAAACCCTAAACCCTAAACCCTAAACCCTAAACCCTAAACCCTACAAACCCTAAAATCCCTAAACACTAAAAACCCTAAAAACAATAAACCATCAAAACCCTAAACCCTCAACGCTGTAAACCCTAAACCCTAATCTGTATGCATAAACACTAACACAACTTTAATAGCATGAAAGGAAGCAGCACATGCAGCATGAATAAGACAACAATACCTCAAACCCTAAACCCTAAACCCTAAACCCTAAACCCTTGCCTGTATCTCAAGAGTGTTTATGTAT
>NW_013563550.1:5235-7799 GCF_000499605.1 Eimeria maxima | reverse complement strand
TATATATATATATATATATATATATATATATATAATAATATACATATTAAGGGAACAATGTGTCTCCTGCCATAAAAGGAGACAAAGGAGACAGAGAAAGGAGACAAAGGAGACAGAGAAAGGAGACAAAGGAGACAGGGAAAGGAGACAAAGGAGACAGAGAAAGGAGACAAAGGAGATAGAGAAAGGAGACAAAGGAGACAGAGAAGAAAGGAGACAAAGGAGACAGAGAAGAAAGGAGAAAAAGGAGACAGTTGTCTTACCGGTTGGCTGACGACGACGGTAACATCGAGATCGGCTAAGTGGCACGTCAACACACCTGCACAAAAGGAGACAGGAGACAGGAGACAGGCAGTAGGAGACAGGAGACAGGAAGTAGGAGACGGGAGACAGGAGACAAGGGACAGGAGACAGGCAGTAGGAGACAGGAGACAGGAAGTAGGAGACAGGAGACAGGGGACAGGAGACAGGCAGTAGGAGACAGGAGACAGGAAGTAGGAGGCGGGAGACAGGGGACAGGAGACAGGAAGTAGGAGACAGGAGACAGGAAGTAGGAGGCAGGAGACAGGGGACAGGGGACAGGAAGTAGGAGACAGGAGACAGGAAGTAGGAGACAGGAGACAGGGGACAGGAGACAGGCAGTAGGAGACAGGAGACAGGAAGTAAGAGACAGGAGGCAGGGGACAGGACACAGGCAGTAGGAAACAGGAGACAGGAAGTTGGAGACAGGAGACAGGAGAAAAAAGACAGGAGACAGGAAGTAGGGGACAGGAGACAGGAGATAGGAGGCGGGAGGTAGGGGACAGAAGACAGGAGACAGGAGACAGCTGAATAGGAGCCAGCATAACGAGACAGCGAGCATGAGAGGGAGCATGGAGACACAGGAGACAGAAGGAGAGACAGGGTGTAGACAAGGAGACAGGAGACAATATATAAGGAGACAGTGTCTCCTCATATTGTCTCCTGTCTTAGGCAGACATAAGGAGACACTGCATGCAAAAGGAGACACTTACCTCGTCCCCTAGCTATCTTTGCATCGATAAGCTCCGTAGCCTCCGCCTGCAGCAGCAGCAGCAGCAGCAGCAGCAGCAGCAGCAGCAGCAGCAGCAGCAGCAGCAGAGGCAAATAGACCCTAGCAGCAAATTGTTGTTGCTGAGAGCCTCAGGCAGCAGCAGGGGGACACCGGGGCCCCCACACAAGTTCAATCTAAACCCTAAACCCTAAACCCTAATAATATCCCTGTTTCTGTCTGCAACCCCCCAAACCCTAAAACAACGCTACGTAAGGGGCAAAGGAGAGACCAAGGAAGTGTCTCCTTTTTTAGGTGTCTCCTTTTATATAAAGTGTCTCCTTTTATTTCTTACGGATGTAGATGTTATAATATCCTCCCTTACTGGCCATACAGGACGCATAGCAGTAGAGTAAGGGGCAGGTACATCAAGGGGACTATGCTGGGTGCTACTTAATACTGAAGACACAAACCCTAAACCCTAAACCCTAAACCCTAAAACCCTAAACCCTCAAACCCTAAACCCTAAAACCATAAAACCCTAAACCCTAAAACCCTAAACCCTAAAACCCTAAACCCTAAAACCATAAAACCATAAAACCCTAAACCCTAAACCCTAATAATCACGCTAGGAAACACTACTCACGCTGGATCTCCAGGCGGCCATACTTCTTAATATTAAGGACACTCATGGGGTTCTTATCTGCACAATAAACACCATAAACCCTAAACCCTAAACCCTAAACTCTAAACCCTAGAAGATTGTAACGGTTCCTTGGATTTGAATATGCACAACAATGGCTGCAAATACTCATCTCTTTCATGTCTGCTGCTGCTGCTGCTGCTGCTGCTGCTGCTGCTGCTGCTACTGCTGTGTCTCCGTCTGCCTACCTGGACCCTGTACGAGCATGAGATCATCAAGGGTTGAGGAGATACGATCAGCTAATGCTGCGGCCAAGTCCTCCTGCACACTCATCGCAAACCCTAAACCCTAAACCCTAAACCCTAGAAGACCCTAAACTCTAGGCCCCACTACTGCAAGGAGAGAATATGCTGAGGGGTCCCGCTGCACCAGCAGCAGCAGCAGCAGCAGCAGCAGCAGCAGCAGCAAGGGGTGGATGTAGCCGTCTAACGGATGACTAGGGTGTATGTACACACGCGAAGGGATTTCTTGTAGGGGAAGATAGACTCTGATGGCGTCAATGGCTCTTTCTGCATAATAAATAACAAGATAAATAAACCCTTGCATGCAGCCAACATAAATAGACCCTTGCATGCAGCCAACATAAATAAACCCTTGCAAGCATTAATAACTCTTGTATAGGTGTTAGTCCAATAGAGATAAAAAAAAAATTGAGGGTTTAGGGTTTAGGGTTTACGGTGTAGGGTTTAGGGTTTAGGGTTTAGGGTTTGAGGCCTACCGGGTCGCAGGTAATCAAGTATGTCCTCATAACAGGCTCAGCAAGCAGGAAGCCTTCTTCAAAGAGGAGGGGACGAGTTATCTCCATGGCGCCTGCAGAAGGAGACAAAAAAAAAAAAAAAAAAAAAAAAAAAA
>NW_013563550.1:0-5135 GCF_000499605.1 Eimeria maxima | reverse complement strand
AAAGAAAAAAAAAAAAAAAAAAAAAAAAAAAAAAAGTGTCTCCTTTTGTGGGGGTGTAGGCTGTTTATTGTTACTAGGAGCAGTTAAAAGGAGACAGATAAAAGGAGACACCTAAAGGGAGACAGCAATAAAAAAACAAGGGTTTAGGGTTTAGGGTTTAGGGTTTAGGCATACCTCCATACATGACCACATGCTCAAATATCTTCATCGCCAGCTGAGGAAGAGACAAGAAAAAAAAGGAGACAAAGGAGACAGAATAAACAACAAGAAGGAGACAAAAAGGAGACAAAAAAAGGAGACAAAATGATGCTTATAGGAGGGCAGAGGAGACACATCAAAGGGGACACAGAGGTGAGGAAAGAAGAGACAGAAAAAGGAGACAGTTGAAGCGTTTTGAGTCCCAGAAACCCTAAACCCTAAACCCTAAACCCTAAACCCTAAACCCTTACAGGGTCTTTAAGAGAGCTGATTGGCGGGTATCCATTAATAGGAATAGTTTTCTTCTTTGGGGCTACTGGCCTATATCTGTCTCCTGTCCCCTTTCCTATATAAGGAGAGAATCTATCCAAGAAAGGGAGACGCAAAGGACGTAAATAATTACGTAATATAGCTTCCTCTTGGTCCTCATCATCATCAGTATAGGATTCTTCTGTCCCCTTTATTGGTGGTGTTGTCCCTTCCTCCTCTCCTTTTTCCTCCTCCTCTTTCTTCTCATCCTCCTCCTCCCTCTCCTCCCCCTGCTGCTCCTCCTGCTCCTGCTGCTGCTGCTGCTGCTGCTTTTGCTGCTCCTCTGCATGCAATTCGCTGGCAGGGCGATGAACCATTACCTCATGGGTCACCTCTGTAACACTCTTCCTTGGCTTCTTTCCTGCTGCAGTAGCAGCAGCAGCAGCAGCTGCTGCTGCTGCTGATGCTCCCTCCTCTGCTGCAGCAGATAGGCCTCTTAGTGTAGCAGAAGGCAACCCCCGCTGCTCCTTCTCTTTTTGCTGGAGCTGCTCCGGCTCTCGCTGCTGCTGCTGCTGCTGCTGCTGCTGTTGTGCAACAACAGGAACAATAAGAGGCTCAAGTGTCTCCTCTATATCCTTAGGGACATCATCTTGTATAACATTTAGATTAGATAACAAGGTGTCTCCTCCTATGTCTCCTCCTGTGTCTCCTGCGGTGTATCTACTATCATCAGATGCATGCAAGACATCGGGGCCCGTAAGGTCCCATGTGCTTGCTGCTGATCGGGGGGCCCCCAGGGGCCCCAGAGGTCCTAAACGCCGCAGCTGCCACACAAGCAGCAACGTTAGCAGCAGAGCAGCAGCAGTTCTGCCTATACACCGCAGGGACAAGGGGCCCCCCTTGGTTTTGTGGCTGCAGCAGCCGAGTGTAGCGCTGCATGCAACAGCGCCCAACTCGATGCTTTCGGCTTTAAGAGATACTGCTGCCGTTGCTGCTGCTGCTCCCCCTCCTGCTGTTGTTGCTGCTGTTGCTGTTGCTGTTGTTGTTGTTGCTGCTGCTGTTGCTGCTGCTGCTGCTGCATGGAGGCCTTCCTCTGGCGCTCCTCCCCCTGGGGCCTCCGATTCCCTATGAACACCCAGCTGCTCGGAAGTTTTCATTTGAAGAAAATGGTTGTGCTGCAGTGCAGCAGAAGAAGGCTGGGGTGTATATACAGTGCGAGTTGAATGCTGCTGCTATTTGCAGTGTACGATGAGGAAGGACGCTATGGGTATAAGGGGGGGAGCAGGGGGAATAGGCACATATAAAACAGCGATTTGTTGCGAAGGCAGCAAAAGACAAGAAAATATAAGGGTTTAAGGGTTTAGGGTTTAGGGTTTGAGTCTCTTTGGACTCTAAAAAGAAAAAGAAAGAAGACGATCCCGTCTCTATATATATAAGGCGCGTTCTCTGGTCGTCTGCGCCCCTCTATATACGCATGCATGCATTTATTTATTAAGACAAGAGCAAAAAATAAAACTATTTTGTATTTAATTCCTTAAAAACATTTACAAAACCCTAAAAAATAACACCCAACATGCATATACACTCCATTCAACAATGCAGCAACTGCCGTGCTGCCGCAACACAGGGTGTGGAGCTGCAGCAGCAGTAGCAGCAGCAGCAGCAGCAGCAACAACACCAGCAGCGGGAGCAGAAGCTGCTGCTCCTGCTCGATGGGTATGACACAGCTTCTCTTCTTTCTTCTTTTGCTTTGTTATATTTATTGCAAAATAACTAAACATCTATTAATTTATAGATCTAATTACTGCACTGCATGCAAATAAGAAGACTGTATATACACCAGGTTTGCGTCTTCTGTTGCGCAACAGGAGACTCTGATGATTAATCCCTTAATATATTTACTGTATCTTCTGTGCTTTGCTACATTGTTAGGGTGTCTCCTGTTCTTTTTTCTCCTATTGTGCCTCTATTACCTACAAATACCTCTTGCTGCTGCTCTCTAGTCCTGCTGCTGCTCCTGTGTCGAGACAGTTAGGGGGTTGTTATTATTACTGTGTATACTCTGTATAGGATACTGATTAGCTGGTTACACTTAGTCCCTTACCCCCTCACTACTACACAGAAGGTAGACAAGAAAAAATATTCAATAGTTAATTCTATTTAGTATTCATCTATACACGTAAATGTCCTCTTATTCTCTTTCCCTAGCAGGCGCCTTGTACCTCCAATTGGTATATATAAGGTACCTACATAGCAGCATAAGACAGGCCATCTCCTTAGGGTATGAGGAGGAGATGGGGGAGAAAAGGCAATCTGCATATAAGAATATACATTTATTTTCCCTATTTAGCCTCAGTTTCTGCTCACAACAGTCTACCTGCATGCAAGCAACAAGCGATTGCCTCCTCCATATAGCAGTGATGACCCCATACAGACAATCTATAGTATACAGAAGGTAGTGTAGATTTTCTACCTATTACCTAATTTGTTACCTAATATTGAACTTTTTCTTCTTTTGTACAGTGTAGGTACAGTACAGTATCTCCTCCCCTCTTGTGGGGAGATAATATACCTATAGGGAGATCCATCTATACTTACACCACAGTCTTAATTATAGACATAATACATCTATATAGTACTGATTCTATTTCCTATACAAATATATTACTATAGTAGCCTATCTTGTACCTAAATAGTTAGTAGGTTGTACGCTACACTGCCGATAGTGGCTGCCTGTTGGGGTAATCCTACTAGCTTATGACTGTCTATCTACGGTACTCGTTTCTTATAATATTTAGCAATATTAATTCCCTTTCTTAGTTTCTTATTTGTTTATCCTTTTCTTTATGGTCATTATGCTGCTAGAGGTTATACAAGAGCCATATTGTATTGCCTGTGCACTACACTAGTCATCAAGGGAAACGGACAGACAGACTAGGCAAAATTCCCGTGGAGGGGCAGTCTTGTGCCCAGTGACAACAGGAACCAATACTATTCCAGTATCCCTAGATTGGGGGAAGAGGTTTCTTAATAAGGGACGTACAAAGAATGAGCAAGATAAGGCGAGACAGTGGTGGCGAAGGGATGGGAATGACGCTACCCTTTGAGCATTATACCCTAGGTTCTCTGATTAGCCATTAGCGGCCTATTCTTGAAAAAAGGGCTATACAAGGAATATTAGTAATTAATAAAGATAATTTACAATAGAATTGTGGCTAAATAGGTTAGGAGAGCCCACAACCCGCAGAGTTTTCGGCTGGCTGGCCAGCTGAGGTTCTGTCCTAAGGGAGGTTCAGACACCTGACTGTTCCTTCTCCCTTTGTTGACCCATCGGATTAAAGATTTGTGTTTAAAATTTGTTGTTTAATATATTTTAATATTTTATAGAGAATTCTCCATGTCTGGCCATAAATATTGTGTGCGCACCTATGTATGTGTGTATAGGGTAACGTTTAGGGTAACGTGTGCTAACAAATGTGTGTGCGAGCTACGACAACCTTCGTACACTGCTCAGATCCGCATCATTGAATACTCACAGACATCCTTAAGCGAACAAACTACTGTACAAATGGGTGAAAAAAAGTATTTATGTATTTGGGGAGAATATAATAATTGAAATTTGTACTGCGACAGTCATCAGCCGCGCGCACGGATACCGTCGGCGGACTTTCGCTGTGATCTGCGGGCAGATGCCCTCTGCGCGTGGAGACAGACGCATTCAATGCAGCCCTATTCTGTGAATTGCTTTGCACATGTTTCTCTCCAAATAATTTCGGGCTGTGTCTCATTTGGGATTGCTGTCCAATTGCATGCCCTTGCGAGAACACGACAAGGACGTGCATCACGCATCCCACACTCGACTTTCCCGCTTCCTACTCCACAGCCCGTCCCACTTCCGCTCTTCTACACTCATTTTTGTGTCTCCCCTTTTTAGCCTTATGTCTTTAGCACACTAACTTACCCCAGTGTGCTAGTTGTTACGTTCACTTAGAACAGCTGCAAGTTGAACAGCCGTGTAACCTGCTGCCAACACCATATTCTCCGCAACGGCTATTCTGGGGGAACCTGCAGACGGAAACCCAACTTCTTCCTAAGACTGGGTTTAATCGGCTCTTGAGTGTCGTCCAAATTGATTTCAGATCGGCTGTGATGTCGACTCTTCAGATCGCCGGAACTCTCCCACCGAGCGATCTGGCTCTTGAAGACTCCATTATTCCAAATAGATATGTTTTAACGAGGCCACCATTGACATCACCGCTCTCCTCTGGTGGCTGCCACCTGCGATCCTGCCGATATCGTTCTGCGGGGTACCTAATCCTGGCTGCCTGGGCATCTGTTGCAGCCGTCGTCATGATTATAAGCATGTGCATTAGAAGAATATGGGTACAACCGTTTTCCAGTCGCCATTTGTCTGCACTGAGCGATTCAGAGTCTTCTGACTCTACAAATTGTGACGATTGGCTGGAAGTCGGCGAGGAGAGCGTCAGGTCTCCTGCCGAAGGGCCGTCCCGATTTCCACTCGAAATCTCGTCCGTTAGCTCTATGAAACGGCAGCATACGAAACCAATTGCATCCGAAGAAACCGCACATGGGAAGCTTCGCGTAGGTGAACAGAATGTGTGCCATGGAACCTCCTCATTCCCCAATGCCGTCAAGAAGGCACGAATGGAATTCATTCCCCCGCAGCC
>NW_013563549.1:0-3436 GCF_000499605.1 Eimeria maxima | reverse complement strand
AAAAAAAAAAAAAAAAAAAATAAATAAATAAATAAATAAATAAATATATTAATTAATTAATTAATTAATTAATTTATTTATTTATTTATTTATTTATTTATTTATAGGTAGGACCTGTAGAATTAGATGTAGTGTCTACTAGTTATGATGGATTTATGGGGGCATATACTATAACATTACAACAAAGACAAGAAAAAATAAAAAAAAAAAAAGAAAAAATAAATAAATATATAATAAATAAACAAGAAAAAGAAGAAGGAGAAGGAGAAGGAGAAGGAATAATAAATAAAAGAATTAATATACAAGAAGAAGAAGAAGAAATAACACAACCTCCTCTCCCTATTCCTATTGCTGTTGGTCTTATTGGCAAAAAAAGCAAAAAAGATCTCCTTAATCCCCCTACTAAGGTATTTATTTATTTATTTATTTATTTATTATTAATTAATTAATTAATTAATTAATTAGTTTATTTATTTATTTATTTATTTATTTACTTTGTTTGCTTTATTTATTATGATCTACTTAATCCCCCTTTCCTCCTATTCTCCTCCTCTTCCTGCTGCACTTGCTGCTGCACTTGCTGCTGCTGCACTTGCTGCTGCTGCTGCACTTGCTGCTGCTGCACTTGCTGCTGCTGCACTTGCTGCTGCAGGTAGTATTAATGACTAAGGAGCGTGAATCATTTAGATTTACAGGTATAAGAGAAGGATGCGAATTATCTATACTACGTTCTTTTTCTTCCCCTGTAAATAAGGTGTATATACACCGTAAAAAAAAAGAAGAATTATATTTCTTAATTAATCATGATAGTAATTATATAAATAAATATTTATCTATACAAGAATATGCTACTATTATTATTATAGATAGATATAATTATTTATTAAATAATTATTTTATTAATAATAATATAAATAATATAAATAATAATATAAATAATATAAATAATAATATAAATAATATAAATAAATATATAAATAATAATAATAATAATAATATAAATAATTATATAAATAATATAGATAATTATATAATAAATAATGAATATTATTCCTTTATTTATGAGGAAAATACCTATAATGTTCCCCCTATAGATAAAGAATTTATTAACTCTTTTCTTCTTATTTTATTAGATAATAATATTAATTATCATGTTAAGGTCAGTTATTTATTTATTTATTTATTTATTTATTTATATTATTTATTTATTTATTTATTTATTTATATTATTTATTTATTTATTTATTTATATAATTATCTATATATATTATGTATTATATATGTATACGTATATATGCATATATTATATATATGTATATTTATTTATACGTATTATTTATATATTAATAAATATATTTATTGTATATATTTATTGCTTAATATATATTGTATATATATACATATATACATATACGTGTATATATACATATATACATATATAGGTATACAGCACATAGATATATATGCATGTATATTATGTGTATATATACCTATATAAATAATATATATAGATAAAAGTACATATATCCTTATACATATACAAATATATATATGTATATGTATATATATATGTATATGTATATGTATATGTATATGTATATGTATATGTATATGTACGTATACGTATACGTATATACGCAGGCATTAAGTCTACGTTTACCTGAATATAATGACCTAGAGAAGAAAATAAATAATATAAATCCTTTATTATTATATTTATCTAAATTAAGTATAATTAGGGAAATAAAAGATAATTTATATACAGAAATTATTGGGGTGTATAGGCACCTATCTAATATTAATTATAATAATAATTATAATCAATATAATGTACAAAATATAAATAATAATAATAATAATAATAATAATAATAATAATATACAAGAAGGAGGAGGAGGAGGAGGGGAGGAAGAAGAGGAAGAAGGAGGAGGAGAAGGAGAAGAAAAAGATGTATATAGTGAATATAATATAGGTATAAGATTATTAATAAAAGAATTATTAGTATATTTATCTTCTTATTATAATATAAATAATAATAATATAAATAATAATATAAATAATAATAATTATATAGATAATAATAATATAAATAATTATATAAATAATAATATAAATAAAAAAAAAGAAGAAAAAAAAGAAGAAAAAGAATCTTATTTTCTTCCTTATTTATATTATATATATTCTTGTACATTTACGGATAAATATTATGCATTAATTAATCTAGCTAATAATAATAATATATATAGAGAAAGGGCATTTAATTTATTTTATGCAGAGGCAGCAGGTACGTTGCTGCTGCTGCTGTTGCTGCTGCTGCTGCTGCTGCTGCTGCTGTTTATTTGTTTGTTTGTTTGCTGCTGTTGTTGCTGTTGTTGTTGTTGTTCTTTTGTGCTTATTTATTTTATGTATAATATTATTATTATTAATTATTATTTGTTGCTCTCTTCTTGCTGCTGTTGCTGCACTTGCTGCACTTGCTGCACTTGCTGCACTTGCTGCTGTATTTGCTGCTGCTGCTGCATTTGCTGCTGCTGCTGCTGCTGCTGCTGCTGCAGGTAATGAACGTTTATTAGAGAAATGGTTTATTATAAACTCAATAGGAGACAGAAAGGAGACAGTAGATATTATACAAGAAGAATTAATTAATAAATATAATTTATATAATAATAATATTTATATTAATAATAATATTAATAATAATAATAATAATAATAATAATATAACTATTATAAATAATAATAATAATAATAATAATAATAATAATAATAATAATATAACTAATATAAATAATAATATAAATAATAATAATATAAATATAAATAATAATATAAATATAAATAATATAAATAAGGAAATAATAAATAAAAATAATAAATATTTATTATTAATATTTAATACATTAAGGAATAATAATTATAATCAATGGCATAGACAAGATGGCAAAACTTATCAATTAATTGCTGATGCTGTACTTAAGGTACGTTCCTCCTGCTGCTGCTGCTGCTGCTGCTGCTGCTGCTGCTGCTGCTGCTGCTGCTGCTGCTGCTGCTGGTGTTGTTGTTGTTGTATAATTATATATTATTTATTTATTTTATTTATTTATTTTATTTATTTTATTTATTTATTTATTTGTATACAGGTAGATAAGACGGATAGTAGGATAGCAGCAGAATTGGCGAGTTATTTAGATAATTGGGGTGTATATACACCTCATATACAGACCCTAATGAAGGGACAATTACTAAGAATAGCAGCAGATAATTCATTATCTATTAATGTTAAACAAGTTGTATATAAATCATTAGGGTTTAAGGTCTAATAAAACCTAAATTATTATTAGGGTTTAGGGTTTAGGGTTTAGGGTTTAGGGTTTAGGGTTTTGTATTTATTTATTATAATACTGCGTAGTGCGCTGTATTATATCTGTATATATATT
>NW_013563548.1:4196-7221 GCF_000499605.1 Eimeria maxima | reverse complement strand
TAATAATAATAATAATAATAATAATAATAATAATAATAATAATATAATTAATAATTATATTAATAATAATAAATATATTATTAATTCTTCTCTTTCTTCTTATATAAATAATAATAATAATAACAACAACCCCACCAATAATAACACACAAATAATAACAATAAACACTAACAACCCCACCATTAATACAACCATTATTAATACAACAATTAATAGTACCAACAACAACAACAACCCCACCAATAACAACAACCCCACCAATAACAACCCCACCAACAACAACAACCCCACCAATAACAACCCCACCACCACCATAAGTACCACCATAAGTACAACAACAACAAGCAACAATAACAATAACAATAACAATAACAATAGGACTATCAGCAGGACCGCAACCACCAGCAGCACCAGCAGCAGCAGCAGCACCACAACAAACAGCAACAGCAACAGCAACAGCAGCAGCAGCAGTAGTAGTACATCTTTTTTACGTACTATACGTAATAGATCATATATTATACCTGGTGGTACATTATGTCGTTTATTCAGCAGCAAAAGATATGGTAAAACATTAGCACAAACATTAGCTATACAATTCGTACATAGACTACAACAAGAATTCAATGCAGCAGCAGCAGCAGCAGCAGCAGCAGCAG
The DNA here is from genome assembly GCF_000499605.1 of Eimeria maxima. NCBI lineage: Eukaryota > Apicomplexa > Conoidasida > Eucoccidiorida > Eimeriidae > Eimeria > Eimeria maxima. The sequence continues at coordinate 6,565 of NW_013563548.1, read as the reverse complement.
GAGGAGGAAGGGGAGGAGGAGAGGGAGGAGAGGGAGGAGAGGGAGGAGGAGAGGGGGGCACTATTCATATTAAGGGAAACATTAGTAATTATTGTAATAATAATAGTTATTGTCATAAGGCAGGAGGAACAGGAGGAGGAGGAACAGGAACAGGAGGAGGAGGAGGAGGAGGAACAGGAGGAGGAGGAGGAACAGGAGGAGGAGGAGGAGGAGGAACAGGAGGAGGAGGAACAGGAGGAGGGAATGTTAATTGTCATGGGAAAGGAGGGGGAGGGAATTATAATTTTAGTAATAATAATAATAATAGTAAGGGAGGAGGAGGGGGGGCCCCTATTATTAATAATAAGGGAGGAGGTGGAGGAGGTGGAGGAGGTGGGGGGCCCCCATCAGGTTGTAATGGTAGTAATAGTAAGGGAGGAGGGGCCCCAACAGCTACTAGTAATAGTAATAGTAGTAAGGGAGGAGGAGGGGCCCCAACAGCTAGTAGTAAAGGAGGAGGAGGAGGAGGAGGAGTAGGGGCCCCATCAGGTAGTAATAGTAGTAAGGCAGGAGGAGGTGGGGGGCCCCCATCAGGTAGTACTAGTAATAAGGGAGGAGGGGGGGCCCCATCAACTATTAAAGGAGGAGGGGGGCCCCCATTAGGTACTGGCAAAGGAGGAGGAGGAAGAAATAATCAAAATAATACAAGGAAACAAGGGCATGCAGATACAACTGCAGCAACTGCAGCAGCTGCAGCAGAGAATGAGGCACCAGCAGCAGCAGCAGCAGCAGCAACAGCAGCAGCAGCAGCAAATGCAACAACAGATGTAAAACATTCTCCTATCAAACAAACTCGAAAGGCGACAGCTGCAGCAGCAGCAGCAGCTGCTGCTGCTGCTGCTGCAGCAGCTGCTGCAGGAAACGATCCTACTACTACTTCTACTGCTGTTGTCCCTCCTCCTGCTGCAGCAGCAGCAGCAAATGCAGCAGCAGGAGCAGCAGGAGGGAGAGAAGGAAGAAATAATGAATTAATTTCTTCACCAAGGAGTGTTTATACACAACAAGAAAAACATAAAAAATATTCAATTGCATGCAGCAGCAATCTAGCTGCTAGTCCAATTGCTGCTGCTGCTGCTGCTGCTACTGCTGCTGCAGCAAATGTAGCTGCAGCAGCACCTGCTGGTGCTGCTGGCAATATGGAAACGGATACTCCTGCTGCTCTTGCTGCAGCTACTGCTGATTCTGCTGCTGATGCTGCTGCTGCTGCTGCTGATGCTGCTGATGTACTCGCTACCAGCGACAAATATGCAAATGCTGCTGCTGCTGCTGCTGCTGCTGCTGGGCCCCACACGAGGCCAAGGGGACGTCCAAGAATTCATTGTGGTGATGCAGCAGCAGCAGCAGTTGCTGCTGCTACTACTTCTCCTTCTCACCCACCCATTGGGGAAGCCCAACTGCAGCAGCAACAACAACAACAGCAGCAGCAGCAGCAGCAGCAGATGCTAGATACTCATACAGAAGCTGAGGCAGCAGCAGACACGCTGTGGCAGCAGCAGCAGCAACGCGGCCGCAAGAGGCGTAGACTCAGTGACACCAGCACTAGCTCCTGCAGCAGCAATACCTGTAGCAGCAGCAGCAGCAGCAATACCTGTAGCAGCAGCAGCAGCAATATCTGTAGTAGCAGCAGCAGCAACATATGCAACAGCAGCAGTAGCAGCAGCAGCAGCAGCAGCGGTGTACCTGCTCGACGAGGAAGACCGCTGCGGCGCCAAGGGCAATCCAATATATCCACGAAGCCAAGCAGCCACTGCAGCAGCAGCAGCAGCAGCAGCAGCTGCAGCAGCAGCAGCAGCGAAACTACCACTTCGGAGGATTGGCTACCGCCGTCAAACTCCGCAACCGCGAAGGCCACCGCAAGCAGCAGCAGCAGCAGCAGCAGCAGCAACAGCAGCAGCAGCAGCAGCAGCAGCAGCAAGGTCTCGGGTTATACACATTGGGGGGAAAGTACAGAAGCCCCTAAGAGACCGCAGCGTGCTGCTGCTGCTGCTGCTGCTGCTGTGTCTCGCCTCTTTCAGTTAGAGCACGAGCAGCAGCAGCAGCAGCAGCAGCATCGAGACAGACACAGGGAACCTCGATACCAGCAGCAGCAACAGCAGCAGCAGCAGCAGCAGCAGCAGCAAGATGAGCATCAGGTAGAAGGCTTGCACGAAGAAGGCCTGGAGCAGCAGCAGCAGGTGCGCAAGCAGCAGCAGCAGCAGCAGCAGCAGCAGCAGAAGCAGCAGAGGCAGCAGCACCGCAAGACAGCTGCTCCTCTAAAGGTCAGAGGTAAACTGCAGCCTAGCGGTGAACCCCTACAGCAGTAGCTGCTGCAGCAACAGCAGCAGGAGCAG
>NW_013563547.1:6432-7991 GCF_000499605.1 Eimeria maxima | reverse complement strand
ATATATACACCTTTGTTTGTATATCTTTATTTTTTACCCACAATACAATATATATCTATATAATGGATAATATAAATATTATCTATTATATAAATAAATAAATGAAATAAATAAATAAATAAAATAAATAAATATTTATTTATTTATTTATTTATTTAAGATTGTCTATAGCTTGCTCTAATTCTGTTTTTCTTACACCAACAACAGTTTGTACAACTTTACCATCTTTATAAAATTTAAATGTTGGCATTGCCTGCACCTCCTCCCTCTCACATAATTCAGGATTCTCCTCTACATCTACCTATAAATAAATAAATAAATATATATATACTATTTATTTATTTATTTATTTATTTATTTATTTATTTATTATATATAGAGTGCTATATAATACAGGGAGAAGGAAAGAAAGGGCAGGATGTAAATATAACAAGAAAAAGATCATTATTATGAATATATAGGACTGCATGCATCTATAAATGTACATTTGTATACTGCACATGCACACAGCAACACGGAGAAGCAGCAACACCAACAGCAGCAACCCCAACAGCACCAGCAGCAGCAGCAGCAGCAGCAGCAAGTTATGTAGTAGACCTACAGCATAGAAGGAGATGTGTGTAAGAGTGTTGCTTTTTTCCTCTAAGAAGGGTTTAATCATCTTGCATGGACCTAAACATCATCATACATACACCGTAAATATATAATACATAATTAACTGCAGCTAATGCGACGGGAAAGCAGCAGCAGCAGCAGCAGCAGCAACAATATGCAGCATTGGTAGCAGCAACGGCTGTTAACAGTCATGTCTAAGGGGATGGTAACAGCAACAGAAACAACAAAAGTAACAGCAGCAGCAACAGCAGCAACACCAACAGCAGCAGCAGCAGCAATACTACTTGCACTTACCACACCATGTTGCGAAGAAGTCGACGATAACGAGGCCCGACTTGACGGCCTCATCGAACTCTGCAGAGAAAAAAGAAGAGAAAAATGCACCTCCTTAATATACCTTATAAAGGGCAAAGGGAGAGAAAAAGCAGATACAACAGCAACAGGAGCATGTAAATACACCATAAAATAAAGCTTATGATGCTGCAACGCCTGACAATATACACAAAGCGTAAAATAAGTTCTTCTCCTCTAACAGATCCTCTTCTTTGGGGGTGTAGAGGAGAGAAGAAGTTTGCAAGAAATGAATGAATCGCTTTGTGTCCTGAATGTGTTGATGCTGCTTTATGCATTGCTCAAGGGTTCGCTTCCGCTTTCGTGTTGCGAAGAATAGGAAATGCATAAGAAGAAATGCCTTTAAAAGGGAAAATAATGATTAATTACATGAAAAACATACACTGACACCGAAAATACACGCAGACGCCATCATCACAATGCAAAGGAAACAGCAACAGACATGAACATACCCTCAATGCCTTTGATGTGTTTGACCGGCATCCTGACGACGAAGGAAACTGAAAATGAATAATAAACGTTAAAAGTTGAGTTCAAGAAAATTGTACACGAAAAAACAAGTGCAATGTGATCCGCTTTCCCCCCCCCCCCCG
>NW_013563547.1:0-6332 GCF_000499605.1 Eimeria maxima | reverse complement strand
CCCCCCCCCCCCCCCTACCGCAGCAACCCGTGAATCATGAGCTGCGCGTACACCCCGGCGCGGGTTTCCGACGAGCCCCGCGTGGTGGAAACATGATCGTTATTCTGTTACCGGACCTTTTTAGTTCAACCATAAGTTTAATACCTTTACATTTCTTTTCATTATATCTCTTCTTCCACCTTATTTTCTTTTTCGACATACTTTCCTTCCCCCCGTTTCAGCCGTGGGGCCCGCGAAAGTCGCCTTCGATGAGCTGACGAATCGCCTCCTTGGCGCCTATAAAGCGGCTGTCGAGTCAAAGGAAGAGAGTGTAAAAAGGAAGCTGAATGTTTTTCTCCAAAAATGCCAGAAGATGTTCGATTCAACTTGGTAGATGGAGACATTGACTTCTCCTTCTCCGGTACACACCCGGCGGCGCAGCGGCAATCGCAGCCTCAGCAGCAACCTTTACAGCATGCAGAGGCTCGTAGGAAGCGCAGGCAGGGAGCTGGCGCAGCTGCAGCAGAAGCAGAGGCGCCAACCTCCGCTGCTGCAACCATCCTGCAACAGCAGCAGAAACTACTGACTCAGCAGGGCAAGAGGCGGGAACGCAACCTGCAACTCCTCTTGAAGCAGCAGCAGCAGCAGCAGGAAGAGCAGGCGAACTCAGATGATGATAAGAACTTTAGCAGCGTAGCCAGGCTCTCCAAGAGCATAGCTTCCCGCCAGCAGCAGCAGCAGCAGCTTGTTGCAGCTGCACAAGCTGCTGCAGCAATAAATAAACGAAAGAAAAAGAAAAAGAAGAAAAACAAAGTCGACTCTTCGCAACCGGCTCAAAAGGAAGACGGGGAGGAGCAGCCAACGCCTGAGGCAACGGCGGGAGCAGATATCGATAGCAGCAGCAGCAGCAGCAGCAGCAGCAGCTCTAGCAACAAAAAGAAAAGGATGAATCCAAGCTCTTCTTCGCCAGGAGATGAGGGAAGCTCTACTACTGCTGACTCCTTAGAAGAGGATAAAGGAGGAGATGGAGACAGAGAGCAGCAGCAGCAGGGGCCAAAAAGAAAAAGACAGAGACGAAAACCACAGCAGCAGCAGCAGCAGCAGGAACAGGAACAGCAGCAGAAGCAGCAGGAGGAGGATGGGGAAGGGGATGAAGAAGGCACTTGGGAGACGGAGCAAAATCTAGGGCAGGGTTGGGCAGCAGAGGACAAGAAGTTGGAGCAGCAGCAGAAGCAGCAGAAGCAGCAGCAGCAGGAGGAGCAGCAGCAAAAGAAGTGGGTGAAGCTAAGGTCTAAGACGAAGGGAGGCCGCAGCATAATAATAAAACGTGCTGTTAATGATGGCAGCAGCAGCAGCAGCAGCACAAAGAGGAGAACAAAGACAAGAAGCAGACAAAAAAACATTAAGAAAGATAAGAGACCTGATAACATGGTACGTAAACCCTTGAGTGTTTAGGGTTTAGGGTTTAGGGTTTAGGGTTTAGGTCGTGAAGTGTACAGCTGCAGCTAAGACGTACAACTCTATGCAGATTTCTTGCTGCTGCCGTTAGTGCTGCTGTCTCTGTTGCTGCTGCTGCTGCAGTGTGCAGCTGCTGTCATGCTGGATACTTGTATGTGCTGTAGCCGTAGATTGCTGCTGCTGCTGCTGCTAGTGTAGTTCTGTTTGTTTGTGCTTCCTACCAGCTCAGCTGCAGCGGAGTTAGCTGGTGCTGCTGCTGCTGCTGCTTGTCTTTGTTATGCAGAAGCCGACGTATTTAACACAAAAGAAGAACTAATGTATTATTCCTCTTTTTTTTTGTTTATTTCTCCCCTTATATAAACAATGATGAGTAAACAGCATAAAAAGTGCTATTTCTCTCTTTATTTTATTTTATATTTTATTTTATATTTTATTTAATATAAACAAATAATAATATAAACTTTTATTTTAGTCTTTTGCTTATATAGCAACTATACAATTCTATTTGGAGGCTAAAGCCCTCTCCTTAGTTTCTAGGGTTTGCGATTTATATCTAGGGTTTAGGGTTTAGGGTTTACGATTTAGTTTTAGGGTTTAGGGTTTAGGGTTTAGTGTTACAACGAAAGGTTTATATATCTCCACCAAAAAAGACTGAAGGCTGTATACAGTTAAAAGGGCAAACAGTCTGCTGGCCTTAGCTTCCTTGACGGAACAAATCGTATTCAACTATGGCAACAGTAGACACTGGAAGGGGGCGTTTCTGCATTCTCGTGCTGCTGCTGCGGCGGCAGCGGCGTCAGAAGCAGCAGCAGCAGCTGTGTTTGCTGCTGTGATAATGCTTTCGTTGCTGCTGCGGCAGCTGATATTGTTGCTGTGTCAGACATTGTTGCTGCTATGGCAGCTATTGTTGCTGCTATGCAGCTAATGTTGCTGCTGAGGCAGCTGCCGTTGCTGTTGCTGCTGTTGCTGCTGCTGCAAGAAAAATTGCCCTACGGCCTCTCGCCGGGGAAGCAGCAGCATGCATGCACACAACGAACACCGTGAGTTTGTTGACTTGTATATACATGAATAATTTGTTTTATTTACTTCCCTAAAGGATTTAACCAAACAAATATCCTCCTTTTTTCTTGATTATAACCTCCTCTTCTCCCTAAGAAAAAAGCAAAAGATATTCATGTTGTCATCAGTACCAGCAACCGATACAAGATCTGCCTAATGCAAATCGTCTTCTTCTTCCTCTAAGTCGTCGTCTTCGTCGTCGTAGTATTCTTCTTCATATCTTCCTTCCTCATCGTGGGGAATTCGCATGCGTCTATCCTGTACTAAGAGGCATAAAGGCCATTTCTTAAAGGGGCAACCCATCTTCCCGTATGCCCAGAAGACAATATACACCGTGAGGGCCATCACCACCACCTCTAGTGCTCTATCATACCAGAATTCCTTGGTCTTTACAGCTTGTCGAAGAGGCAGCATCACGGTGAATTCCTCCTGTTCTACGGACGCAGAAGTCTGCCCATCTGCAGCACCACTCTCGGCATCAGGAGAGACTGCCGGGGATGCAGCAGCAGCAGCAGCAGCAGATGGTGTAGCTAGGTTGATAACATCATCAGATGATTCCGAAGGTGGTCTATTAACCGGATCACCTGCATCTGCAGGCGCAGCAGAACGGGGTACGTCTACCTCACTTACTCCCTCTCCATCACGACCACTGCCCGAGGAGGAGCACAGACAAACTGGGAGAAAGCAGAGGAAAATAAACAAAAATCGACGCATTGGCCTTGATTCCAATTGTCATATACCTTTTCCCACGTCAAAATGAAAAAAAAAATGACGCAAAATAGACACGAGGATGTGCAGATCGATGAAAACGCAAGTACGATGTTAAGAAGGGGGGTTCTGTGTTGTGAGTATAGCAATGCTAATGCATAGGTCGTTCCAGAAGAAATCGAAAAAATTTATCAAATGTTGTCTCCTTTCTTAATTAGCAAAACAAAATTTAGCGTCATATCTAGTAGAAGCACTCATCATCTGATCTCACGGACTGCGGCCCTCTGTTCTGTCCCGCTTGGCGGCGACAGCTGCCTCGACCAGGTACTACAGATGGGTACAAATCGAGACAAATATTGTTCATTATAAACAACGAAACATTTAACTGCAAAATTAAGTGCATATTAAGAGTAATATTGACGTAAAAGGAACGAAAGTAGGCGGCTTTCCCCTGGCTAGGACAGGGCGATCCACTCTTCTGGAGGGAGGATTGACTGCGAGTTGGGTGTAACCACATTATAGCATGCTGGGGACGGCATTTCTTCCCAATAAATTCTGCTAAAAGTCTATTTTTATTCTTAAACTAACCTTATTGTGGACCATAGAGGTATAATTAGGGGTGTTGTTCCGTGACAACACGGGGATTTTTGCCCGTAGTCCTTGTTCCCAGGCTAGGTGGCCCCCTTAGTGCCAACTGAGTTACTAGCAGTTGCCTTGGTCAGTGAGCTAAAATGGGGTGCTCTGATGCTTATCTTGCTTGTAGTCGGCGTTGCCTTGCAGCATGGGACTGGGGTGCACAACCCTAACGCAAGATCTGGCTGCAACGAAGTGGAACTACGTAAGGTAAGACGCACAACACACCAACAGCCATGCAAACAGACACACAGAGAACAGCTGTTTCAGCCTACACTACAGACTGCAGTCATCTAGGGCACAAGCCCAGAAGAGTTTGTTGTTAGTGATGCTTAGAGATAGCAGATTGTCAGCAAAGCTTTCGTTAGGCTTTTCCCAAGCAGAGTAACCTGTGGGCATCTTTGAACGAAATTTTATATTCCTAAGGAAAAGAATAACTGTACACAACTGCACCTCTGTTGAGAAAAGGAAGTATGAATATGTATTGGGATTCGGAGGCCACTAACAGTGAGCCAGACCAGCAGAAGAGCTGGTTACGAAAATTCGCAGGAAAGGGCACAGCAGTGCAAGGCACAAAACAACAGAAGTCACCTCTCCTGATTTAGTTCTTTTATCCGGGGGCACCCGTCAGCAAGTGACTTATGCACGCATGCCTGCCCTACAGCATGTTTCTTTTAGGCGGCTGTTGTATAACAAACTAGAGAATTACAAGACTATACTAGATCTCAACATACAACACGCATCCGCTTACATTTGCGTTCAACGTAGTTTCAACTTGCCGCCTGACTTTTTGTCGGTCGGAGGAACTGTTATATCGAGCTCCCTGTGCTGAATACACTGCCCGTTCACATAAAAATATCCCTACAAACACAAGAGAGAAAAGAAGCAGTTCGGCGAAAACACGCTTAAGTTTCAGGCCCCGTGCCCTCATAATAACAAATAGAAGCGGTGGTGAGAGCAGGAGGTAACAATCTATAAACGTAGGCAAAACAGGGCAAGGAGAGCAGAGTGGGCTATAGACTTACCCCAAGGCATGTGAAGGCAGGAGCAACCTCCATGTAGCATCCGCCTTCTGCGTTTTCAATGAACCCTTCTGGGCAATGCACCAGCGGTTTTCGTTTTTCCTGTCTGTAGCACATATCTTGATTGCGAATTTGCACCGGAGATATGAGAGGCTTCTTGGGTTCTTTTAGATCATGCCTGTATACCTGTGGACCCGCGCTAGTCGGCATGCCGAAGACGCCAATGGTTGGGTCTGAATAACGCCTTTCTGGAGGCAGATGGTGTTTGTGTTTTGCAGCTGCTTTCGCTGCTGCACGTGCAGTTGCTGCTTCAATCTTCAGCTGATGCACAGGGTCATGGATGTGCCTCCACTGATTGACGCCCATGATGAAATAGGCATAAGGCAACTTGGTCACATTGAGTCGCCGAGTAGAGTTGTGTCGGGCTTTCCTATCTTCTAGCACTTCTCCTTCATTCGCATTAAACAATTGTTCGGTATTTGTTCTTCCGCCTCCATCGGTCTTCTGAAGCCTTACCAAAGATTCACGAGATGTCCCGCCACGTGCAAGTTCAGTTGATTGCCCTCCTTCGCTCTCTTGAACGTAATCTGTAAAGGAATCCCCAAGCTGCCTATCTGTCCCGCTCATGCGCTCGATGGCCACCTTGTCTTCGGCGGCTGCTAATAAACGCCTGAGAACCTTCTTGATTATTCCCCTGTCTGTTCCTTCTGAATCAGCGTTCACATGTGGCGAGCGATGGTCCTGAAACAGATTCATCTGATTCAACTCTTCATCCGTAGAATATTCAGACGGCCAGAGTGTATCGCTGGCATTATCTTCAGATTCGCTTGAAAATACTGAATGAGGAACTTCATCCTCAAAAAAGACATCCAATATCCCAGGAGGCGCCGACCATTGAGTCTGCTCCTCTGATTGCTTTTCCTCCGATCTATTTGCTGTGCTTCCAGAGATTTCCCCTTCTTCATTGTCCCCTCCACCATAATGGATGTCCTCATCAGAGCCTTCACCTTCTGCTGTTGCATTCGTACCAGCAGGTCGGCTGCGGCGCTGCTGCCCATCCGTCTGCCGCCCACCTGCTCGATTTGCTCTGCCTCCAGAGATTTCCCTTTCTTCATCGTCCCCTCCACCACCCTGGGATGCACGTCCGGATTCTCGAGCACGCTGGGTCTGCTGCTGAGGCCGTCTTGAACACGAACGGCTCGAGAACAGAAGTAAGCACAGTCACACTGCACAGTGCAAGGGTCAGGAGAGGACGAGTAGTCTACGTCTAAGAGGTCGTGGACCTGCACCAGACGCAGGAACTCCAACGGCGTCCGCTCTCGGAAGGAGCGGTAGAGATCTGAGCAGTGACAGAAGTAGTCTCGGAAGTGGAAGACGACAAGCATTCGCACCAGCAGGTCGGCTGCGGCGCTGCTGCCCATCCGTCTGCCGCCCACCTGCTCGATTTGCTCTGCCTCCAGAGCTTTCCCTTTC
>NW_013563546.1:4908-7817 GCF_000499605.1 Eimeria maxima | reverse complement strand
ATATATATACTGTATATTATTATTACGCATGCATATATATACATATATGTGTTTATTATATACTTATGTAAAAAAATAATAATAAAAATAAAAAAAAACCAATAAATATATTATATAAAGGGTATAGAAAGAAAAAAGAAAAAAAAACCCTCTTACAATACGAATAAAAGAAAAAAAGAAAAGAAAAAAGAAAAAGAAAAGAAAACTATATAGATAAATACTTAAATAAATGCATAAATAAATAAATAAATAAACAATTAAATAACCATAAGAATAAAATAGAGTAAATAAATAAATAAAATAAATAAATAAAGTAAATAAAATAAATAAATAAATAAATACCATAAATAACATAAATAAACGAACAAATAAATAAATAAAATAAAGAAATAAATAAAATAAAATAAAGCAACTAAATAAATAAATAACATAAATAAATAAATAAAATAAATAAATAAATAAATAAATAAATAAAATAAATAAATAAATAAATAAATAAATAAATAAATATACTTTTCTGGATTGGATGCGAATTTGATTCGATCATGCTGATTTTGTTTTATTCTTCTTTCTAATTGTGCAGCACAACGACGAATAGACGATTCAGTTATTTCCTCTATATGTACCTGTATACATTAAATAAATAAATAAATAAATAAATATATAAATATATAAATATTATTATATAGGAAGAAATGTTTATTTATTTAGCTGTGTTATTCTGTCTGTTTGTCTGTCTCTATATGCCTATTTCTGTATTTCTTTATCTGTTCTTGTTTTCCCTTATATGTCTGTCTATCTATTTATATATATTTATCTATTTATATTATTTATTATATAAATATAAATTAATATTTATTTATTTATTTATTTATTTATTTATTTATTTACATCATCTGCTTGTTCAAGTATTTTCTCGACATCTTCTGCACCAATTTCATCAGGTAGATCATCTAATGATATTTTTCCTTTATTTCCTCCTCCTACTCCTCCTTCTGTAATAGAAGAAGATAAAGAAGAAACAGAAGAAGAAATATTCTCTGTATGTTGTCTTTTATTAGTAGAAGAAGTTGCTGTGTCTACTGCCTCTGTGCCTTTTCTTTTCCCTGCATCAGGTGCGAGGGTATAAGGCTTTATAATCTCCTCTAGCTCCATTACAGCAAATAAAAGAGAAAGAAAAGGATAAAGAAAAAGAAATTAAACAAGAAAAATCAAACTTTCCAATGGCATCACAAAAGAAATAAATGATTTATTCCTCCAAAACTCAACTTGAACTTTCTGTAGTATAGTTGGGGTGTACATGCAACTTTTTTTCTGCTTTCTTCCTTCGATCTAAGTGGCAATTCAGGGGAAATGCGGCAGATCTTGGATGTTATCTGCGATTATATCAAATGTAAAAGTACAAAAAAATCATATTTAATCAAAAAAATAAAAAAAGATTCAATTTTTAATGCCTTTTCCCCCTACAACAACAAGTTGAACGATTGGCACGGGATGCTCCAATGCCCGCCCGTGCTACAAGAAAGGAAGAAAGCTTCTATATTTATGTATTTTTATTGTTATTTCTATTCTAATATAATTAAAAATTCACAAGAAAAGAAATTTAATTCCTTAAAACATCAAAATTCAACTTTTTTCTCTCTGCATGCAACAGCAGCCTACTGACGACGTCTTGTTTTATTGATCGGGGCCCTCCCTCTCTTACCAGAGGCAGCAGTAGATCAAGAGGAAAAAGGAAGAAAAAAATAATAAAATATGTATTTTTAATGAATTAATTCATTATTTAAGTTTAATGTTATAATAAAATGTAATTTAATTCATTATTTATAAATTTTTACTCCTAAAGAAATGAATGCATGCATGAATGGCTTCCTTCCTTGCTCATACAACATTGCGTCGTCACCAATATATATACATACAATAAATACGTTGCTTTTCTTTTCTTGTTTTTTATTTATTCTTTATTTATTATTAGATAATTTCTTTAATTATTTACCTAATAAATACTATTTACTCAATTATTCTCCTTATTCAATTATTATATAAATACAAATTAATAGAAACTTTCCTATTGTATGTGTGGCAACAGAAGCGAGCAGCTCGTATAATTAAGGAAACTATCTGTCCTTTAAGAATTATTATTTTCTTTCTTTTTATATTTCTTTTTTATTACATTTATCTCCCTTTTTTACTTTTTCTTTGCTTTTCTCTCACTGTCTTTCTTTCTTTTTTCCTATCTTTCTTTCTTCTTTTCTTTAGCTTGCCTTTTGAATACAATGTAAAGGGGAGATCTATCCTCTATCGTTATTCGTAGCAGAAAAATAAATTCAATTCTTTTTTCTTTTTTATTCTATTTTCTCCTTTTCTTTTTCTTCTGTTTCCTTCTTGTTTGTGTGCATTTTCTTGGTTTTTCGTGCATTTCAACTCCCTGCGTTTCGCATTTGTGGTGTGCATACACCGCAGCATGCGCAAAAGGAGCCCCACATAAAAGCCACCCGTCAGCGGCTTAAATTAACGAATCAACAATATTAAATAAATAAAAAGCAATTAAAACAAAAAAAATAGAAAAAACTCCAAGAAAAAAGGCTACAAATGGATTAAATGATGGCTTCCACCCCTTTGCGAATTTGCAATAGTTTTCGCGATCTTGTTGGGAATACACCACTTTTACGTCTAAATTCTCCATCTAAATTAACAAAATGTAATATTTTAGCAAAATGTGAATTTTTAAACCCTGGAGGATCAATTAAAGATAGAATTGCTGTTGCTATTCTTCAACAAGCAGAAAAAGAAGGTATGCATGCATAAATAAATATATACATGTATATAAATATATTAATATACTAATATATTTATATATTTATTTATTATTATATTTTTATAGTTAGTTATCATACTATAAGAAGCAG
>NW_013563545.1:2025-7700 GCF_000499605.1 Eimeria maxima | reverse complement strand
TATATATATATATATATCTGCATGCATGGATGGATGGATGTATGGATGCAGATACATCTAAGGCTGTATTAGAGAATGTGATGTTTTGTCATCAAGAAGAGAATTGTTGGCCATTAGGAGATATGAATTCTATCAAGAAAAGATTTGATTCTTTATTCAATGCAACTAGATATGTTAAGGCTCTGCAGGCAATTAGGCAATCTAAGTAAGTAAATAAATACATTATTTATTTATTTATTTATTTATCTAGTTATTTATCTATTTATTTAGTTATTTATCTATTTATTTAGTTATTTAGTTGATGAATTCTATCAAGAAAAGATTTGATTCTTTATTCAATGCAACTAGATATGTTAAGGCACTGCAAGCAATTAGACAGTCTAAGTAAGTATTAATTAATTAATTTATTTATTTATTTATTTATTTATTTATTTATTTATCTAGTTATTTATCTATTTATTTAGTTATTTAGTTCATGAATTCTATCAAGAAAAGATTTGATTCTTTATTCAATGCAACTAGATATGTTAAGGCACTGCAAGCAATTAGGCAATCTAAGTAAGTATTTATTTATATTTATTTATTTATTTATTTATTTATTTATCTAGTTATTTATCTATTTATTTAGTTATTTATCTATTTATTTAGTTATTTAGTTCATGAATTCTATCAAGAAAAGATTCCTTATTAGTAGTTATGCTAAGGTAGGCAGTCTAAGTAAGTATAATTATTTATATTTATTTATTTATTTATTTATTTATTTATTTAATTTAATTAATTAATTAATTAATTAATTAATTTAATTAAGTGTTTAATCAGGAAAAGATTTGATTCCTGAGGATGTATGTATGCATGTGCTGCTCCCTGCTGTTCCTGTTGCTGTCTGCTGCTGCTGCTGTTGCTGCTGCTGCTGCTGCTGCTGCTGCTGCTATAGGAAGGAGCATATGATGGAATTAAAGGACAGAGAAAATGATTTACGTTTGCTGGATGTACACCGTACAGCAGCAAGATCATTGCGCATGCAACTGCAGCAGCAGCAGCAAATTATTGATGAAGCTAATCAAGAAATACAGTATATAAACCCTAAACCCTAAACCCTAATTAATAATAATAGTGTATATAATAAACCCTAGTTATTATGCTATCTATGCATATGCATATGCATGCATGTGTTTGTTGTTGTTGTTGTTGTTGTTGCTGCAGGCAGCAGCAGGAAGAAGTACGACATATAGAAGCTGCTGCTGCTGCAGCAGCAGATTTGTTGCGTCAAGTACAGCAGCAACAGCAGCAGCTACAGATGGCAGAAGAACGTCAGAATATGCAGCAGCAGCAACTGCAGCAACTGCAGCAGCAGCAGCAGCAAGATGATGACGAAGGGCCAATTGTCTTTGAGGAATCCATCGAAGAATTAGAAGATCTACTCGTTAAAATATCCGATGAATATAAGGTGCTGCTGCTGCTGCTGCTGCTGCTGCTGCTGCTGCTGATACAGGTGCACTGGCTGATGACCGTGCAGCAGCAGCTGCTGCTGCGGGTGGTGAAGACGTTGCTGCTGTGCCTCTCCTGCTGCTGCTGCTGCTGTTGCTGTTGCTGCAGGCGAAGAGTGAGAGGAGGCAGGCAGTATGCGAGAAAGTGAATATGCTGCAGCAGCAGCAGCTGCTGCTGCAGCAGCAACTGCAGCAGGAAGTTGCTAAGGCATCAGATGGACTAAAGGCAGAAGAAAGAAGAGATGCTGCTAAGCAGCAGCAGCAGCAGCTGATGGATAAGGTAGCAGCAATGCTTCCTTATGCACAGCAGCAGCAGCAGGTAGGAACAAATAGCAGCAGCAGCAGCAGCAGCAGCAAATGTTGCAGCAATTGCTGTGTGTGTTCAACTCCTCCCTCAGCTCGCACAGACACCCCAAAGAATAAGACTCAGGGTTTAAGGATTAGGGTTTAGGGTTTAGGGTTTAGGGTTTAGGGTTTAGGGTTTTGTGCAGACTGCTGAGACAGTGGTGGAGTTGTGTAGATCAGAGGCGCAGAAGTTGCGGCGTCAGCAGCAAGTAGCAGCACGAGAGCAGCAGCAGCAGCAACAGCAGCAGCAGCAGATGTTACAGCAGCTGCAGCAAAAGGAGCAGCAGCAGCAAGCAGCAGAAAGTTCCTCTATAACACAAATTAACTGCAGCAAGCAGCAACTGCAGCAACTGCAGCAAAAGCTGCAGCAAAAACCCTCACAGCAGCAATGCCAAGAAGCAATTGCTGCTATACAGCAGCAACTGCAGCAACTGCAGCAAACAACAGCAGCAGATAGAGACCAACAGCTCAAGAGTATGTTATTGTTGCTGCTGCTGCTGCTGTTGCTGTTGCTGTTGCTGCTGCTGCTGCTGCTGCGAGTTACAGAGCAACACGCTGCCTAGGGCCAAACATGTATTCTTTGCGCTACCTGCTGCTGCTGCTGTTGTTGTTGCTGCTGCTGCTGCTGTTGTTGCTGCTGCTGCTGTTGCTCAGGTCTTGAGGCTCAAGGTGCTTCGTATGGAGAAGCACTGCAGCAACTGCAGCAGCAGCGGCAGCAGCTGCAGGAAGTGCAGCAAGCGCTGCTGCAGCACGAAACACTTGGGGTGTCTCTGCAAGTAGCGCAGCAGCGGCAGCAGGAGAAGCAGCAGCTGCAGCAGCAGAAGCAGCAGCAGCTTACTATTCGTCTTGCTGCGCTGCAGCAGCAACATGCCATTAATATCCTCTTGTCCTCCCCTAAGGAAACGGGTACCCATAAACCCTAAACCCTAAACCCTAAACCCTCGTTACAAAGAGCAGCAGCAGCAGCTGCTGCTGCTGCTGCGTCTGCTGCAGCGGCGGCAGCAGAAGCAGAAGCAGCAGCGGTGACGGCAATCATGCGGATGTTTTGTGTGTGGTTGCAGAGGACCAGTTACGTGCTGCAGCAGCAGCTGCTGCAGCAGAGCAGCAGCAGCGACAACAGCAGAAGCAGGCAGCAGATGCTGCAGCAGACCGCAGCGCAGCAGAGTACGGAATGCTGCAGCAGCAGATAACAGCAGCAGCAGCAGCATGCATTCATCTAGCTGAGCAAATAGATGCAGCAAAGCCCCTTCTCTCCAACGGCAGCAGCAGCAGCAGCAACAGCAGCAGCAGCAGCAGCAGCAGCGAGATAGGCTGGGAAACTGTTGCAGGTTGGGACGTCAGCAGCATAGAGTCTGCGGTGTCTGCTGAGCTGCAGCAGCAGCAGCAGCAAGAGCAGCAACTAAAACAGCAAGCAATAGCAGCAGGAGGAATAGATTTATATAAACAATTAGCAGCAGAAGCAGCAGCAGCAGCAGCATGCCCCCTCTGCAGCAAACCCTTTGATGGTAGCAATGATCTGCTGCTGCTGCAGCAAAATATAGACAAAAGAGTGCAGCAACTGCCGCAGCAGCAGCAGCAACTGCAGCAGCAAATGCAGCAGCATCATGAGCAGCTACAAAAGATTCTGCTGCAGCAGCAAAAGACGCAGCAGCTAGCAGCAAAACATAAAGAACTAATTGCTGCTGCTGCTGAGCTATCTACTATGAAGCTAGTGAGCTGCTGCTGCTGTTGCTGCTGTTGCTGTTGCTGCTGCTGCTGTTGCTGCTGCTGCTGTTGCTGCTGCTGCTGTTGCAGTTGCTGCTGCTGTTGCTGATGCTGTTGCTGTTGCTGCTGCTGTCTAGAGGTGGCATTGCTGCTGCTGCTGCTGTTACCGCTTCTGTTATTGCTGCTGCACATCCTGCTGCTATTGCTGCTGCTGCTGCTGCTGCTGTTTGTTGTTGCAGAGTGAAGAACAGTTGCATGCTGCTGCTGGTGCAGCAGCAGCAGCAGCAGAAGCAGCAACACAAAAAGCACGGGACCTGCAGGCGGCGCATGCAGATGCTGCTGAACTTTGTGCAGCAGCAGCAGCAGTAGCAGCAGCTGAGTAGGTCTTGATGATGACAGCAGCAGAAGCAGCAGCAGCAGCAGCAACAGCAGCAGCAACACGAGAATAGCCTCAGTGGATAAATGTATTCTGCTTCTGTTCATGTTGCTGCTGCTGCTCTTGTTGCTGCTGCTGCTGCTGCTGCTGCTGCTGCTGCTGCTGCTGCTGCTTGCAGGCAGGAGACGAAGGAAATGGACAGCAAGCTGCGCTCTGCAGCAGGCCTACAATCAAGCACCAGCAGCAGCAGCAGCAGCAGCAGCAGCACCGTGCAGCAGCAGCTAGAGGAACTAGAGGCCCGCATAGCTAAGGTATTTGCGGATAGGGAGGCAGCGCAGCAGAAGCAGCAGCAGCTGCAACAGCAGCAACTAGGTCAGCAGCAGCTGCTGCTGCAGCTAAGGGCGCAGCTGGGAGACCAGCAGCGACTACTGCAGCAAATCAATGAAGAGCAGCAGCAGCAGCAGCAGCAGCAGCAGCAACTTCAAGCCGCGTACGTCTAACCTATCCTTGCTGCAGCAGAACAACACCCGAGGTTGTGTTGCTGCTACTGCTGCTGCTGCTGCTATTGCTGCTCTTGTTGCTGCTGTTGCTGCAGTGACGGCGCCTGCAGCTGTTGCTGTCACTGCAGCAGCTGCTTCTTCGTTAGTAGCAGCATTTGCTGTTGTGTTGCTGCTATTTCTGCTGCTGCTGCTGCAGGGAAGCAGCTCTACCAGGCCAGCAGCAACTGCTGCATGCAACTCGGCAGCAGCTGCAGCAACTGCAGCAGCAGCAGAGACAGGCGGAGCAGCAAGCTGAGGCGCGGCAACGGCAACTTGAGTCTGCTGCTACAGAGTTGGAGACGTAAGACATACACAGCAGCAGCAGCAACAGCAGCAGCAGCAGCAGCAAGTGTAGCAGCAACAGTAGCAGCAACACAATCCTACCTGTTCCTGCTGCTGCATCTGCTGCTGTGGCTGCGCTGCTGCTGCTGCTGTTTGTATTATAGGACTGCTACAATGCTATTAGAGCAGCAGCAGCGCGTGCAGGAAGCAGAAGCAGCAATTGCTGCTGCTGCTGCATCAGCAAGTGGTACAAGACAGCAGCAGCTGCGTCAGCAGCAGCAGGAGCTAACTGTTGCACTGCAGCAGGAGCAGCAGCAGCAAGAGTTACTCAATGCTGCCTTTGAGAGAGGGCAGCAGCTGCTGCAGCAAGTACGAGATAGTATAGAGATAAAGAAGCAGCAGCAGCAGCTGCAGCAGCAGCAGCAAACAGTGCATGCACTGCAGCAGACACTGCAGCAAACGGTGCAGCAAGGGATAGCAGCACTAACGCAGCAAAATAGCATCGCAGCAGCAGCAGCAACACAACTACAACAACAACAGCAGCAGCAGCAGCAAACAGCAGCAGCAGCAATAGAATATATACTTAATTCCTTAAGGAAAACAGCAGCAGCAAAAGGAGAAAAATTAGCAGAAATAAGAGGAGCAGCAGCAGCAAGACAAGAAAGGAAGCAGCAACTGCAGCAAGAATTAAATAATCCTACCTATAAACAAATTGATGCTAGATATGTACAAGGTATGCAAGTCTCCTGCTGCTGCTGCTGCTCCTGTTGCTGCTCCTGTTGCTGCTGCTGCTGCTGCTGCTGCTGCTGCTGCAGGGGGTTATTCCTCCTTATTCCTCCTTATTCCCCCTTATTCCTCCTTATTCCTCCTTATTCCTCCTTATTTTTTTTTTTTTTTTTTTTTTTTTTTTTTTTTTTTTTTTTTTTTTTTTTTTTTTTTTTT